>NC_060961.1:6462500-6475000 GCF_910589235.1 Vespa crabro
AGCTCGTCGTGGTTATAATAATCGAAATGTCTCTCCTCTTCCTCTTCCTCTTCCTCCATCTTTACCTCCTTCTCTTCTTCCTCCACCTCCACTTCCTCCTGCTCTTCCTCCTCCTTCTCTTTCTCTTCCTCCTCCTTCTCCTTCTCTTCCTACTCCTTCTCCTTCTCTTCCTACTCCTTCTTGCTTTGGACTTAGTCCCCTGCAGAATACCGCGCGCTTCAATTTGGTTCGTCGCTTGCGCATCAAGAGAGTGAGAAAGAAAGAGAAGAAAGAGAGAGAAAGAGGGAGAGAGAGAGAGAGAGAGAATGAGCGAGAGAATGGGTGGGAAGAGATGGAGAATGGGAAAAGGGGAGGGGGAGCTACTCGTCCTTGGTATAAGCATTCGTACTGTAGTATTGCCGCTTGATACGAATGGGTAAGAAAGGTGGGGAGAAAGAGGGAGATAGAAATATATAGGCAGATAGGTAGATAGATAGATAGAGAGAGAGAGAGAGAGAGAGAGAGAGAGAGAAACTGCTTTAGGGATGTTGTCACTGACGTCGAAGTCCACAGAATTTCCGGTTTAAAGCTAATTATTTCTTTAATACGATACTTTATTCCCTTCAATTTTATTATCCTAATCGTATATCTTAAAAATCTTTTCAGGTTTTTCACTAAACGATGTCGTCGTTTCAATTGGTGAGATAGTCAATAGGTGTTATACATACGATAATTAATCATTTATGATATAAATAGGCTCGTCTGGTGAATGAGAATGACAGGAAAGAAAGGAAAAAAAAGAAAGAAAAATAATCAAAAAGATCGTAGATTAATGTTTATCTAAAAAGGAAACGTTTTAAAAGGATGAAATTATAATTAATAAATTAACGTAAGATGTTTCAACTGATGAGAGATAAAATTATACGCTAAGTAGATCGTATATTGGATCAAACTGATACTTTATTACCGGTTTGTTGTTGGCCTATTCGTTGGATAAACAAATATTGGATATTATTGGATATTGACGAACAAATGGAAAAAAAAGAAAAAGAAAAAGAAAAAAACTTGCAAAACGGATAAAGTTAGAATTAAAGAAACGAAATTTGAATTAATATACAATTGAAAAGGGAGATTGATTTATCTTTGAATTTTCTTTGCGAATTGATATAAACCACTCGATGAGAATAGTGGTTCATGTATAAACAATGGTTATCCGCAGGATAGTAACAGAGCTAATATACAAAAACACGAGACTCCTCGTATTCTCTATTTCAGTGAAAAGCTATAGAGAATCATAATCTATAGGTACATATGTATGTACATACATACATACATACATACATATTTATGTATGTATGCGAGTGTATATGTGTGTAAGGAAGAAGGATAGACTTTTAGAAGGTCGAGAACAAGCGATGCTTTCCCCTGGTGCCTGAGTCTCGTCTTTCGTGTCCTGAGGAGATGCCTGCGAGGGAAAGGCCTTCCACCACTCCTCAGTCATGGAGCTTGCGCTGTAAGCCACCGTGGTTCTGTGTATGGTAGTAGTGGTGGTGGTAGTGGTGGTGGTGGTGGTTGTGGTGTAGAGTGGGTAGTAGAGACGACGTAGGCGCTACACTATTAGAAAGGGAGAAAGAGATACACGCACACACACACACATATATATAGTTTATATATATATATACATATATATATGTATGTACACGTTCAAATAAATTAGAAAGAGAAAGAGAGAAAAGTGAAGTTGAGCTTTCTGGTCAGAACATACGCATACACATACACTCTCTTTCTCTCTTTCTCTCTCTCTCTCTCTTTGTATCTATTGCTCGCTCGTTCGCTCACTCACTCATAGTAGGTAAAGTGTAGAGAAAATGTGTGTCGGGGTTGACGATGGTTGGTCGAGTCTAAGTATGAGAGAGATAGTGATATAGGAACGTAGTGGGAGAGAAGGAAATGGAAGGGGCAGGTAGTAGAAACGGTGGGGAGAAACAGGAGACCCGGGCAGTGCAAGCCGGGCAGTCCTGCCCGACACGATACCGCTGCGCTTCTTACGGATTATATATTATGCGAATTCGAATTGAACTTTATATATATATATATATATATAATCTTGAACGTTATATCAGTCGGGAGCTAACATATTCGTTGAGATTGGAAGAAGATACGGGGTGATAACGTTTTGTATGTATATACACGTACATATATAAATATAAATATAAATATAAATATATATATACATATATATATATATATATATATACATATGTATAATTAAATAGAAAAATAATATATAAGATTTGTCTATATACATGTATATGGATATATATATTTATATATATATGTATATATATTTATATACATGTATGTGTATGTACATATATATATATATATATATATATATATATTTATATATATGTATGCAGGTTAAAAAGAAGGTGTACGGAAAGTTTAAGAGAATTGTGTTATCAACGTCGTCGAGTAAAGGACATACACTGTATATAGTAGTCCATCCGTGGGTATACACACACACATATATATATATACAGGGAGAAAGAAAGAGAGAGAAAGAAAGATAGTATAAATATATCAGAGGATTGAGAGAGCGCGCCTACGGAGAAACGGAGAGACGCACGCACTCCCCCACCTAAAACTCTCGCACTGGATCCTCTATCGCAGCAAGTAACAGGTTGGTGATTTCGTTGTCCGATGGATATATTTTTTCTTTTCTTTTTTTCTTGTGTTTTCTCCCCATCTCTCTCTTTCTCTCTCTCTCTCCTTCTCTTTTTCTTTTTTTCTATTTTTCTCATACTTTATATTTTTCACTTTATCTTACTTTTTTCTTCGTATATAACTGTATCTTTCGATCGATTATTTATTGAGATACTTTTTTTTTTTTAAAACTATTTATATTTTAAGAACAACGTATATATTTGTGAATGTGAATACGAAAGAAAACAAGTTCATTGATCGGACATTTCGATTCGGATCTTAATAGATACATACACACACGTTGTATATATTTATCATCGTAGAATGAATCTTGTTCGAATGACAGCAATTTTCATAATGGTGATGATATACACATACATATATATATATATATATATATATATATATATATATATATATATATATATATATATATTGGAGGAAGTAGTCTCCGTCAGACACGTATTAGATCAATCTTTATAACAATCGTTTAAGTGGAGTATAGATAAATCATCGATTGGACAATTATATATTTCAAAGTGATTAGATTATTGTTTCTTTTTTTTTCAAATGTAGGATGAAATGTAACGTTAAGTTCGTTGGTGGATCCATATGTCGAAATTGTTTCTAATGTATATATATATATATATATATATATATATATATATATATATATATATATATATATATATATATATATATATATTGTTTCTAATGTATATGTATATATATATATATATATATATATATATATATATATATATATATATATATATATATATGTCTTTAATATTGGAAAAATGTGTAATTGTGAATGAAGCGTGAGAAATGAGCGATAGAGAGAGAAAGAGAGAGAGATGGAGGATGAATTTTGGTCAGACGATGGTTAGTTCGTGGGGTTGATAGATATCGAGGCAAGTAGTCTAGGTCAGCTTATTGGTCAGACGTATTAGACTGATCTTTACTGCGTTCATTGAAGTAGAGCAAGTAAATCATTGATCAGACAATTATATCTCGGAATTGCTGGATTTCGTTTGTACTTTTATATATATATATATATATATATTTCTTTTTCTTATCGTCTTTTTTTATATGATATGATATAAAATGTAACATTAAATTTATTGAGGTCAGGTATAAAATTGTTTTTTCTTCTCTTTCTCTTTCTCTCTCTCTCTCTCTTTCTCTCTCTCTTTCTCTCTCTCTCTTTCTCTATCTGTTTTTTTTTCTTTTTCTTTACAAAAGGTCGATGAAATATGCAGATCTAAAGAGACGATTCTCTTGTGTATAAAATAGAAAGTTCGTAAAATATTGTAACTTTGGTTAACTTTCTAGGAGACAGAGACATAGAGAGAGAAAGAGAGAGAGAGAGAGAGAGAGAGAGAGAGAGAGAGAGAGAGAGAGAGAGAGAGAGAGAGAGACAACATCTACTAGGCTGTTCTTGTTCTGGCGAGCTGCAAATTAGGAAGTTCTATGGTAGTTCGCTTTTGTCCTGATAGGAGAACGTTAGACGTTGGTAGATATGTATGTATGTGTTAGGTAGACTTACTTAGAAGTAAATCTCTCGAACTCAACTAACTCACCGACAAAAGGACATACATAATGTTCGAAAATTCAAGGGAATTATTACGTCCTCGATTATATTGAGTGGAGATCGAATAATGTTTTTAAGTGATTCTTTTTTTTTTCTTTTTTTTTTTTTTAATATCAATTACTCCTTCCTTGAGATCATTTCATCTAATTTATTTATTTATTTATTTTATTTCTTTTTTATACCGAAAGAAATTTATTTATTTTTAAATCATTTTCAAGATTGATACTCGCGAATCTGTTCCAACCGATTGATTATTAAGAAAAAAGAAACAAATAAATAAATAAATAAATAAATAAATAAATAAGAAAAAGAAAAAAATGATATTTCAATTAACAAATAAATCTTATATGTAGCGAGTGGTATCAAAGTTTTTTTTTCTTTTTTCTTTCTTTCAACGATTAATTTTACTTGGAAAAAATGAATGTCGTAAATATACTACTCGTATATGGAATCACGTCTGACGTCATATTTGATTCTAATCAAACGAATCAGAATAAAGAACAGAAAATAGTGATATTTCAATAATTGCTTTCTAATTATTCGTTCATGAATATGTATACGTATAAACATTTTATAAAGCAATATATATATATATATATATATATATGGAAGAAGATATATATATATCTTCTTTCATGAATATTATATAAAAGTATATTAATATTTTCTATTTCATTTAAAAAATTTTTTTTATTAATTTAGAAAAAAAAATTTTTTTTAAATTACGTGTGACATTTGGAGTTAGGAATTATTTGAAATGTTCGAAATGAAAAAAGAAAAAAAAAGTGTCACATTTGAACGTGTAGGAATCGAATTGATAAGTACTTAACTGATCCAGTTACTCTTTAATTTACACACACACACACACACACACACACAGAGACGTATTTCTTGCTATCGTATTAACCTCGTTAGAAAGTTCTTCTTGCGTAGATAGAGAGAGGGAGAGAGAAAGAGAAAAAAAAGAAGAAGAAGAAATGAAAGAAGGAAGAAGCGAAGAAGGAAAAAGAAATAGAAGGAAAAAAAGTGATATAGCGAAGAAAGTGCAACGTCATCGCGATTATCCCTATGCGAAAAGATTTCTTATGGAAATTTACGGAGAAAACTTGCGAAGGAGATTGGTTGGGTGAGAAACTTGCGTTCGTACGGCTTCTTTTATATATTATATATATTCTCTCTCTCTCTCTCTCTCTCTCTCTCTCTCTCTCTTCCACACTCTCATTCTTTTTATGTTCGTATCTACTTTTTACTTGGTTTGCTTGTGCGTTTGTATTGCACGTAAAGATACAAATCAGTTTAATTATCCTCGAAGGAGATTAGAGTTCGAAAGCGTAAAAATGTTTTATTTGTTGTATCGACAAATAACCGTGCTAATGAAATGAATAAGCATCGATGAGACTATAACAACGAGAACTTCTCGGAAATGTTAACGTTGCTAACGCGTTTCGTAATTATGCTCGTAAATTCGTTAACATATGGCATCATCATTAAATGGTGTACATTATAGATATGAAAACGTGATTTCGATTGTCACAATTATAATATTCTTGTAAGTATATATATATATATATATATATATATATATATATATATAGTATATATATATAGTAAGTATATATATATACATATTAGTAAATATATATATATACTTACTATATATATATACATATATATATATATATGTAATATATATAATATATATATAATATTTTATTGAACATCCGTTGATATGTATGTATATATGAATGCATGATTGTTCTTTTTTATAATTCACGTATTTCGGAAATAATAGTATTTTTTTTTTCGTTATTTTTTTCTGTTTAGATGTTTTTTGTCCTGGTCTTTTCTTTTTTTTTCTTCTTTTTTTTGAGAAAGAAAGAGAGAGAGAGAGAAAGATTATTATGATTACATTAAATTAATTAAGTGGATTAATATTCGATTAATTTACTTTGGTTATACTTACAATGCCGTTCATCGATCCGTATTGATTTGAAATTTTTAGATTAAAAAAAAAAAGGAAAAAAGAAAAAAGAGAGAAAAAAAAGTTAAATCTGAAAATCGATTACGCAAATTAATCTTAAAATTGATTTGAAATGTTTAATTGGTTTTTTGAGTATGTGTATGTGTATGTAAGAGAGAAAGAGAGAGAGAGAGCGAGAAAGAGAGAGAAATAATTTAATTCTTTTTCCTCTGTTTTTTTTTTTTTTATTTTTCTTTATATATTAGGTGTTTAAAGTTAATCGAAATGATTAATATTTATTTATGGTATACAAAATGGGCTCTCTAAATAGGTCAAGAAATTTTTAACTAATTTTAAAAATCGTTTACTTTTTCTTTTTCGAGACTTTGTTCAAATTAAATTTTTTTTTTTTATATATCATATTGTAAAACTACAAGCTGAATTAGAAGCCCGAAAATTTTCGAAAATAAGTTTGAATGATTTGTAATGTCATTCAAGAACTTTTGTCCCCACGTAAGGGCTTTTGGTAGATCCAACGGATTCATTCTAGGAATATTTGTACTATTTGATTTATCTTTAGTATAATGTAGATACGCATTTGTTCGTTTACTTGTTAAATGCATTTTTTATTTTTTATTTTACTTTTTTTTTTGTTTTATATCCGAAAAACAGTTCGGTCTTACGATAAATTGGAAAAAAAGAAAAGATGGATTACTGATATATTTTAATTATTAAGTAAATACAATACAATGTAATAAATATATGCAGATATACATAAATGCATATGTATTATGCTCACGCAACGTTCGTTTATTTAATTGTATTTCTTAAACAACATTTCTACGTACATATATATTTGTAAAAAAATATTCATATTCATCGTTTTGTTCGATTAAATGTTAACTGTTAAGTTAATTTTGATTGATTAAAATCTTTTTTTAATTTTGTTTTGCGATATGTAAATGAGAATGAAATACGGAGATGCTACGGTGTAAAAAAAAAGAAACGCGGCTAACAAATCATTGATAAAGTTTACGATGAAAAGAACATGAGCAATAAATTGAATTTATACACACACACACACACAGATCGTATATATATGTAGATGTATTATAAATCACTAACTTATTTCCTTATCTTTCTTTTTCACATTGACTAAACCGACAACATCCGAATAGAATAATAAAACTGTATTATTATTGATATTTCTTCTCTATCGATTCTCAAATTAATCTTTCCTTTTCTTTATATTTTCTGTCTGTTTTCTTTCTTTATTTTTTTTTTTTTTTTGTAAAAATTAAAACAAAATCAGTGACGTGAGATTTGTCACTTTGAAACCCTTTGATTGAAATAATCCTTTCATTTTTTTTCTTCATCGAATATTTTTCTTTCTGGATCTGACAATTCAAACTGGCATGTGTGTATGTTTATATATATATATATATATGTCTATCTATATTTCTTTCTTTTCTCTTTTTTTTTCCTTTTTCTTTCCTTCTTTTTTTGATTTCACATTACGCTTTTAATTTTGTATTTTTTTTTGTATTTTTTTTTTTACAAAACAAGACTTTATAAACATTGACGAGATATTATTTTTGTTTCTTTCTCTGCGTTTTTTTCTTCTTTCTTTTTTTATTTTTTTTTATTTTCTTTTTCTCTCGTTACTCTGTTACTCTTCATAGCTAATGCTTGGACGAAGTACGCTACATCGTAAAATGTAATTTTTCTTATGAGAGAGTAGAGTAAGTAAGTTTTACGACAAGACTTTATCGTTCACGAGAAATAAAAAGAAAAAGATAGAGAGAAAGAAAGAGAGAAAGAGAGAGAGAGAGAGAGAGAGAGAGAGAGAGAGAGAAAGAGAGACCAAGAAAAAATAAGAGAGAAAAAAATTAAATTTTAAGTCACTGGTTAATGTGCTACATCATTTATATTAAAATGACGTTAATATAAGTAAACTCATGCTCTGTAGCAATACGAAAGGATTATATCGTTCATAAGAGAAAGAAAACAAGAGAAAAAGAGAGATAGAGAGAGAAAAAGGGAAAGATAGAGAGAAAGATAGAGAAAAAGAGAACGAGAGAGAGAGAGAGAGAAAACGAGAGATGGATTGCAAACAAAATATTAAAAAAAAAAAAATAACAATTTAAGTCACTGATTAACACATGACTTCATTTATATTTAAATAACATTAATGTGTAATAAATGACTTCATATTTTTATTATAAGAGACAGAGAGAGACAAAGAGAGAGAGAGAGAGAGAGAGAGAGAGAGAGAGAGAGAGAGAGAGAGAGAGAGAGAGAATAAAGAGTTCATTTAAAAGAAAAGAAAAAAAAATTAATTTTTATATCACTAGTTAATATGACGGCGTTAAATTGGCGTTAAATTGACGTCACGCATTTGTTTTAATTTATATTTAAAGAAACAAGAAAATATCGATATTCATTCATTCTTTTCTCTATTTTTATCTCTCGCGTTTATTCATATAAGAAAGAGAGGAAAAGAATGAGACAGAGAGAGAGAGAGAGAGAGAGAGAGAGAGAGAGAGAGAGAGAGAGACAGACAGACAGAAAGAAAGTATATCGTTGAATATCTGAGATTTGGGGTGACCAAAAGTTTGTTTGAAATTTCTTCGTGTCGCTGCACAGGGTGGGATGGGATAGAAAGAGAGTTAGGGAGGGTGTTTACAAACGAACAAGAGTCAGGACCGTGCAAGAACTCTCGGAGTTAGTTGTAGACGTGACTCTTACGCGAATTGACGCAAACGTATATTTTCTCCCATGATTTTACTTTTATCCCCCTTTTATTTTTCCTTTTATTTGTTAGTTTTTCTTTCTTTTTTCTTTTCCTTTGTTCTTTTTTTATTTTTCCATTTTTTTTCTCTTTTCTTCACCTCTATTATTATTCCAGTATCGTCTTTCGAACAAATTTTCGATTGTTTTGATAATATCAGGTCTATTAACTATTTTATCTGATCTTAACAATATCATTTATAAATATTTTATCCGATGGTTTATCTATATGTATATTTATATATATATATATATATATATATATATATTTTGTTTCGCACATTAGTATATTATTAATTTTATTATTTTCTGCAGTCTATTTTTTTTGTCTTTCTTTTTTTTCATTATCTCCATCTCTTCTCGTTTACTTGTTATAATAATAATAATAATAATAAAATAATAAAATTATAATAATAATGATAATAATAATCAGGTAATAATAATAATAAAATTTTATACTTAAAATTTGATTATTATATTGCAAAATTATTTTCTAAATAAATTTTATTGCCTTTTATGTATTTGTTTAATACGTTGATCTTCTTTAATCCAATATAATTAATTATTTTCAGATAAGAATCCAAATAATCCTATATATCTACTTATAGTGACGTAGGACTGATTTAATTCTTTTTTTTTTTTTTCTTATTATTATTACAATTAAATTTTTCTTGATTTGATGATTTTATTAAATATTATTTATCGAACGACGATCGATATTATTTCAGATGAATCATTAATACGAGAAAATTTATTACAACATTTTAACATTTTAACGAATATCCTTTAAGTTGTCTCAGTTTTCAGATGATTCGTGGATTTAATTTAAACCGTTCGCATTTCCCGCGCTTATTAGACTACACTCCGTCGTTCTTTTCTCGTTAACGAAGTAACAACGGTATCGTCGTAGACGATGTTCTCGAGCGTTGCGTAATCAATTAAAATTAACAATGGGATGGTATCAGTATTATATGCGACATTATATGTTGTACGTAGGTATATATATATATATATATATATATATATATGTATATGTATATGTATATGTATATATAAAATATAATATGGCATCGTGTCGATAATATCAGTGAAACGATCGGGCCTCGTTTAACTCTACCCCCACTTCCACCCCCTATCCACCCCTTTGCGTGGGGATTGGGGAAACAAGCCAACCTATAATAGCTCTCTACGCCGATCGCTATCGCCGATCGAGAAAGTTCAATATTTGTGGCAGTTACCCTTATCGCTATAAGGATATAATAGTGGTAAAGCTCACGGACATTATTATCGACTATGGACCATGAATGTAGTGTATTATATCATGGTTATTTTGACTCTTTGAATTTATTTAAAGAGAGAGAGAGAGAGAGAGAGAGAGAGAGAGAGAGAGAGAGAGAGAGAGAGAGAGAGAGAGAAATAGAGAGGAATAATCGTTTTAGCTACCTTTTCATCTATCTTTCTCTATCTCTCTCTCTCTTTTTCTCTTTCATCTCATTTCATCTTTTTTTATCCCATTTCAAAGTTATCGCGGGAGGAATAATTAGGAAAGAGAGAAGAAAAAATTAATGAATATTTTTATAATGATATATTTTTATATTTTTCCTTTTATAATAATAATTTGTAATCTGTTTTTTGGATTTAATAGAAAAACAACTTTTCATTTTTTTTTCTTTCTTTCTTATTTCTTTTTGTGTGTGATCGAAGTCGATCGTATTTTAATTTAGATTACACGTATTTCGATGTTATTGCTCAAGAATCAATTAGGAAAAAAAGTGTGGAAATAATAAGTATAATTTTTATGTATAATTTTAGTTTCATTTTGACAAAATAGAAAAAAAGAAGAGACAGAGATCATCGGGTAATAGCTGTAGAAAAAAAAAAAGAAGAAGAAGAAAAAGAGGGAAAAATGTTGATTGTTCTATGTTTATTTTGAGATTTGAGATTAATCGTGTATGTCTTTAGAAGAAATTATTTCAAATGCGTTATCGAGAGTACGAATTCTTACTATTTTTTACGGGGTTAAAAAAACGTACCAAGTTTAGAGAAAATCATCTCAAGTTTTCCATAGATAACCATCTAATCTAATCGTTAACGCGAGGTCGCGCCTAGGGCCAATCTAAAGTAAGCCAATTTACAATTTTTAAACCGTGAAATTGCGTTTTATTTTAGATAAGAATATACTGTTTGCTTGATAGCCATATATATATATATGTATATATATATATATATATATATATGTATATATATATATATATATATGTATATATATATATATATATATATATGTATTATTAACTTTAAGAGGAGAATATAGTACGCGAAGAGTTTAAAAACGAGGTGAGAAATAAGAAGAAAATAAAGAGTAGTTGGTAAATGTAAATATGAACAAACAAATATTTACTTCATTCATTGATATTTTTTTATTTGTAATTATATTGTACGTACATACGTATATACATATTTACATACACATGTACATATACTTGGCATATATATATATATTATATGGAAGAAAAGAATATTTATTTTATTATTAATATTATCATTCTTATATTAATATATATAAACTCTTATATAATATCCATCAATTATATTCTATATAAATTTATGAAGATTTATGAAATATTTTTGTATTATTATTAATATCATATATATATTATTTTTAGATATGATTGATCTTTACATTATAAAAATTTTACTATTATTATTATTATTGTTTTTTTAACTATAAATCATTTAAAAATAATTACTTAATTTACTTACGATAAGTTAATTAAGAAATTCTCAATTTTTATTTACTGCAACTGTTGCAATATAAAGAAGAAACATAAGCTAAATTTGTTTGTTTATTTAAAATTACTTTTTTAATTTTTTTTTGTTCACAAACATTATAAATCGCTTTGCGGATCATTAAAGAAAAAAAATTATTTAACTATGTGAATATTTTTTATAATCAATTATGAGTTTACAATTAGTATTAAATATGGATTACAAAAGTCGAATAATAGAGAGATAATATATGTTAATGAAAAATGAATCGAAAATACGTGATAGGAAGGGAATGGAAAGTATTTGCAAGTGAATTTACAGTTGAATTTTCGACCACAAACACTGTAATTTGTGATTCGACTACGTACGCTGGCGCAACAAAGAGAGAGAGAGAGAGAGAGAGAGAGAGAGAGAGGGGGGGGGGTCAGAATCGTATTCGCAATCTGTAGTTATGTCTCGTTGTAGTGGTCATTCGAGCGATGAATTTTTTGAAATATCAGAGAGAAAATGAATTAAGTATATTTGTATATGTATGAATAAAATGAATTAAGTACATATTAATTCAATTCTTTATATGAATTATTTCTTTTTTTTTCTTTTTTATTCTCTTCATGAATGTGTAATTTCGATCTTTATATTGAAATTTTCATTCAAAGTGAAGTGAAATTTATTATACTTCTAATTAATTAATTACATAATTAA
>NC_060961.1:6480000-6490000 GCF_910589235.1 Vespa crabro
TTCATTCGAAAGAAGAATTCAAGTATAATATTAAATAAATTTCAAAATAAATTAAAAAATATAAATGAAACATTTTAATTGAATGAAAGTAATATGTTGAGTAAATAAAAGTATGAGTTGTAAAAATTATTTTGTACAATTTGCATTAATACCTTGTTAGGTTTTCTTCAGGTCCTTGAGAATTACTTTCTTCAACAACATTAACACACACATACATACACATACAAACGCATATATGTGGACACATGACACGAATGTACACTTTCTACATTCGTCATTCTTTATTAATTATTCCGCTCTCATTCTCTCTCTTTCTTTCTCTATCTCCTTCCCTCCCACTCTCTCCCTCTCTTTCTCCCTTTTTCACAACAACGACAGAAACGATAACTATGCGAGTGAGTTCTCCATTGTCTCGTGCAATTCTTATAAAAGCTTCACGCCGTAATAGTGCGAAACCACAAAGAGAGAAATAGACATAGAAAGCTATGGGTGTGTATGTATATATATATGTGCGTGTGTATATATATATATATATATATATATGTATAGAGGGGAAGGAAGAGAAAAACGTGTCGTCATTATGCATCTCCATCTCTTTCTCTCTTTCTCTTACTCTCTCTCACTCTCTCTCTCTCTCTCTCTCTCTCTCTCTCTCTCTCTCTCTCTCTTTCTCTGTTCTTTAATAAACCAACTATGGACAACGAATTCGTCCTTTTACTCTACTTCGCCATCATTTCCTTTTATCTTCTCCCTCTCAATTTTTTTTCCTCCCTTCACCATCTTCGTCCACTTCTCTCGTTCTCCTATCTTTAGGTTCCTCTTTCCTCGAAGACAAGAAACTCGATGAAATATTCAAACTCCGAGAGGACAGTTTTAACGTTCACTTGCACGCAAGAGAGTTAGGATGTGGATCATTTTGTAAAAGAGAAAGAAAGAGAGAAAGAGAGAGAGAGAGAAAAAGAGAAAAAGAGAAAGAAAGGAAGAGAAAGAGAGAGAAATGTTCTGATACGATTGCATATGTAATTGCTTATTCTCTCTCTCTCTCTCTCTTTCTCTCTCTCTCTTTCTCTCTCTCTCTCTTTCTCTTTCTTTTTTATTATTATTTTTTTTAAATAATGTGCATATATATATCATATTATATTTTCTCTTAGAAAAATTTTTCTTTGCACTATGAGTGTCATCATATACTTTTTCTATCTCTTTCACTTTAATATTGAATTTTATTTATTTATTTATTTATTATTATTATTATTATTATTATTATTATTATTATTAATATTTGTATTATTTGAGTTCTTTTTTGTTGACGGGGTAAAAGTAAAAAGCTTTAATCGAACTGATTCGTTATCTCGTTGTTAACTATCTCGATGAAATTGTAGAATAGCGCCTGTAACGAAATCGATAATGTTAATGAGATAGATAATCAGAATTAATGTCTCCGTTAATTTGATCGTCAGAAAAATGAAGGACACTTGATGTTAATTTTATTGGTATGTAGATGTGTCAATGCATATATGTATCCATGTAAGTGAAAATTTGAAAACTTGAATTTTCTTTGTTTTTTTTTTGTTTTTTTTTTTCGTTTTGTTTTATGTTTGTTCTTTTTGCCGGTAAAAATGAAAAAATTAAAAAATTGTTTGAAAATATTCTTTCGACTTTTAATCCGATATTTTCTTTTTATTTATTTCTTTTCTTTTTTTTAATTTTATTTTTATTTCTATTCTTATTAATAATTTCCTTATTAATCAGATCAATTTAGATTAGTTTAAGTTTAGTAATTTTCTTGATCAATATTTTTTTTCTTAATCAATATTTTTTCTTCTTCTTTTCTATTCGATTTGATGCAATTGAGAAAAAAATTTCAAGAAATGCGATTCCTCTTTCATTCAATAAAATTTGACAAAACCTAAGGAAATGTTAAAAAATGGTTGAATTATGAAATATTTAATAGAATCAAGGATGGTTTAATCGAACGTTCACTTTGAAAGAAGCAACACGGCAGGAGCTGTCATCGTAGTTCTGTCAGATTTGACATTTAGCGAAGTTTGAAATTCTGGACCGAGGGTAGTCCATATCACGAGCAAATTCTCACTCCTCCCCCTCTTCATTCCCTTTCTCTCTCTCTCTCTCTCTCTCTCTCATCATTCGTGGACCGCCGTCTCTCGGTTTCGACGGCCGGAGATCAGAAATTTTGCGCATATGCGGTCAAGCCAAGCACGTCGATCGATCGACCGTTCGAATTATGTTTCCACTGTTGCCGACATTATCGGAAAGCTGTACAACAAGGAGAGAGAGAGAGAGAGAGAGAGAGAAAGAGAGAGAGAAAGAGAGAGAGGGGGGGGGGTAATAGAGAGAAATATTTTTTTTATTTATCTTATCAATTATTCGAATTTCCAAAAATAGTCTTCTTAATTTTCTAAATTTTTCAAAATATTATTTAATAATGATTAACGTTTTATCCATTTTTATTCTTTTTTGCTTTTTTTTCTTTTTTTTTTTTAGATTTTCAATGATAATATTTTTTAATAATAATGATAGTAATTAATATTTAATTCTTCCATTTCGACTGCGAGAATCGATATATTTTTAAATGTTTGGAATGTTTAAAGGCTGAAATTTTTGTTAAAAAATGTCACATTTTCATCAGATCAAATTATTCGAAAGAATATGCATATATATATATATATTTTTTTTTTCTTTTTTTTTTTTTTTTGAATAAAAAGTATACTAATATACAAGAGAGTTCTTGAGTGATCGATTGAAGAAAAATAAATAAATAGAATGCATAAGTATTAATACAAATAATCGATTGTATATAGAAATTTTTTATAAAAAAAAAGTCACCATATTTTTATTAATCGACTAACATTTTTTTATTCAGAATCATGTGAAACGATTTATATATATATACATTTTGTTTTCAAAAGCAAACAAAATACTGATTTTTCTCTCTGAAAAATTTCTTATTTACCGAAGAAATGGAAAAAGAAAAAGGGAAAAAATATTTTAGACCACGTCAAAACTAACAATTAAACAAATTTCTTTCTAATATTTATTTTCTCTTTTTCGATTCAAGTTGATCGGAAAGTGTCACGAGAGAAATTCGATCAAGAAGATCGATCATGAGAAGATCGATCTATCGATTTAGAACGACTAGTAATCTAATGAGTTTTCGAAAACGTTTCTGAAAGCCTGTTTGTCCGATTGTCGAGTTTATCGAGATGAGATTTTCTTCTAGAAGTGAACTCCTGTGACGTTATATTCATGAGTAAGAGAGAAAGAGAGAGAAAGAGAGAAAGAAAAAGAGAGAGAGAGAGAAAGAAGAGAGAGAATGAGAGAAAGAGAGAGAGAGAGAGAGAGAGAGAGAGAGAGAGAGAGAGAGAGAGATGGTCGATTATTTTTATGCCAACGAAAATTTCGATGTAACTCGTCGAGTTGGAAATAAAATGGGTGCTATGGCACGTTTAACAAAGAAAAAAGAAAAATGAAAATTCATGCACCTCTTCACGATAACCCGATAACGAGCGAACACAACGTTCGTTAGTATAAAGAGCGAAAGAGTGAGAGAGAGAGAGAGAGAGAGAAAGAGAAAGAACTTTAAATGTTGTTTTATTCGTCGTTTTGATTTTTGTTATTTCTTTTTATTTTTATTTTTTATTTATTTATTTTTTTTTACTTTTTTTTAAGTACTTGTCAAACCTGACGAAATACGTTAATGAAATAAAAGGTTTATTTTTGTTTTTACATTTTGCAACTGCGTAAATTATTAACGGTTGACAATCTCTTACACATATTTTAATCTTTTCTTTTTTTTACTTTTATTAATACTCTCTTTTTCCTCTTTAATATTATTTTATTTTATTTTATTTTATTTTATTTTTCTTTTTAAAATTTTTTTTTTTCTTTTTCCACGTGAGTTAAATTATCGATCGCCCATCTCGGATTTTTATTCCCTTAATCTTTTTTTAGGAGTTAGGAAGAAAAATTATAAATACTATAATACAATAATGGAATAGAGAAAATAAATTATATATTTTAACAAATATATCTTCGGAAATTGTTTATACGTGTGATCGATTATTTTTTTTTGTTTATACATACATACATACATACATACACACACACACACACACACACACACACACACACATTTTTTTCGATTTTTGTTAATTACAGATTTTTTACAAATATTATTTGCACCATATTATATATATTATTATATTATTGGCATACATACATGGAGTATATTATCATTTATATATGCATATTATTGCAGATATAATTTTAGTTTAAATAATTTAACAATATTTTATAATTTTATAATTTTATAAAGGCGTATACTTTATAATTTATAACAATGTGTTATATCTTTATATCTTTGCGTGTGTTGAACGTTAATATTTATTTCGACAAAAAACAAATATGAACATAATCAGGGACATAAATAAATAATTATTTCTTTATTTTTTTTTGCACTGTTATAACGTTAACGTTAAGATTCTATTTTTTTGTCCTTTTTTCCTGTTTTCTAAAAAAAAAAAAAGTATAAAATCCCGTGGAAAAAATTTGACAAAATCAAGAACGATAAAACATTTATCAAAAAGATGATACTTTTAATTGAATTACATGAACGAAAAAAAAAATAAAATCTTCGAACAAAATTTTTTCGCATATATGTATCTACGAATTTCGATAAAACTCGATTTGAATTCATAAATGTATAGTATAGTATAATATAGTATTATAATATAGGAAAATCTGATTCGTATTTTACAAAGACAAAACATTTTCTAATAATTTAGGTTTCTAACGTTTAACATATTTCAAAACGTTTTCATGTTTCATTGTTTTATTAGGCAAAACAATTTTTTGACAAATGCATAGTTACTTAATCGATTACTTGTGAAATTAGATGTTACATATATATTAAATGTACATATATACTAATTATAGTATGTATTTACACATATAATATATATATATATATATATATATATATATATATATATATATATATGTGTTAAGGCTATCGATCAATTAATTCGTTGATTAATTAAACTTTCGAAGTTTGCGTGGGCTAAAGTTTCTCAGTTCGTTTAGAAAGTTTTCGTATTTTCGTGTTATCGATGAAAACCTGTTTAAATTTTATTTGTATTTTTTTTTAATTACTTGTTTGTTCATTCATTCGTTCGTTCATTAATTAATTAATTCATTCATTCATTCGTTCGTTCGTTCGTTCGTTTATTCATTCATTTATTCATTTGTTCGTTCATTTATTCATTCATTCGTTCGTTCGTTCGTTCGTTCGTTTATTCATTTATTCATTCCTTCGTAGGTTCGTCCATTCGTTCATTCATTCATTCGTTCATTCAATTATTCATTCATTTTGATGTTGTCAACATGTGAATGCCGTGAAGGTTATTATCGACAATTGGCACTTCGTTTTTACAAGTTTTATTGAATTAGTTTTTTCTTATTGTTTTTTTTCTTTTTTCTTTTTTAAGTATTTATAGTAAAAGTATAATGATATTGAATTACTTTTTTTATATTTTGTTTAAAAAGAGTCATGTACAAGATTAGAGACATGTGCACGAATTCATGCAAAATTAAATTTACTACTTAATTCGTTAAGCGACTGTGCGATTTTATATATTAAAAAAAAAAAAAAAAAAAAAAAAAAAAGAATTGATGCAACGTGAAAGTATAATGCATAAAATATAATATATAATTATATAGATAATTATATTATTATATGTATACTATACATGTAATACATTAATACAGTATAATAGTACAACTATGGTTAAATGTATAAACAATAAAATAATATAATATAAAAGTATATATCTATACTCGTATACATGGAGTATAATGTGACTTCGAAATTACATATAATAATTAGTAGAATGATAAATGAAAAAAGCAATTAAATTTTTTATTATATTTCTTTTTTTCTTTCTTTTATTTCTCCTTTTTGTATGATTTTTGTATGTGTATATGTGCAAAGGGAGATAATTCGACGAGATTAAGAAAACTTCTTCAATTTCATTCTTTTTGTTTTTCTTTCTTTTTCTCTTTTTTCTTTGTTTTATTTCTCTTTCACATTTTTGTTTTTTCTTTTTTTACTTTTTTTTTTTTTTTTATTCTTTTTCTTATTCCCTAAGTAAGTTCAAACCACAATTCGCTATACATATACACATACACATATAAATACATAAAATACATATACTTGCACGTACACATAGAAACAGATAAAAGCTATGATAACTTTGTTGAATGAGTTGGCCAAAATGATTGTCAGAAATTTGCTTGCTCAAAGGAAACCTTCGAGAAACGTTTTCATAAAGCTTAAGCTTTTGTGGCCTTAAAAAGAGAGTTCGACGAAATAAGAGCAAGACAGAGAGAGAGAGAGAGAGAGAGAGAGAGAGAGAGAGAGAGAGAGAAATAGAGAGAAAGAGAGAGAAATAGAGAGAAAGAGAGAGAAGAAAATTGCGAAGGCTCGAAAAAGACGTGGCCGCCATCGCGTTCACCACGAGTTCCTCCTGGAATTCAAATAACTTTCCTTTTTGCGCGTGTCATATCGCTCGGGAACAGAGGAAAACTTCGACGAAATTAATACGACGAAAAGGGATGAGGGAGGAAAAAGATGAGGATAGGAGGATGGGGGTGGTTAAAGAGGTAAAGACGGGTAAAAGTTTGGACTCTTTCGTAGGTAAATAAGTATAGAAAAAAAATAGAGAGAGAGAGAGAAATAAAAAGGTGAGCGAATTTTTCTCGTCGATAAAATAACCAAAGTTGACTTTCTTCTTCTTTCTTTTCTTTTTTTTTTTTTTTCTTTTTTCTTGTTCTTTCTTTTCTTCAAATTACGCGATTATAAAAATATTCTTTTTTTTGTCTCTTTTATGGCACGACTTTTCGGAGTTAGTTATAATAATAATAATAATAATAATAATAATAATAATAATAATAATAATAATAATAATAATAATAATAATAATAATAATAATAATAATAATAATAATAATTTATAATGAAGAAAGAAAATTATAGAAACGGTTGGATAAATTTCAGAATATATATATAATATATGCACTTTCACAAATTTTCAATATAATGTTAACAATCCATTTTAAATCAATCGTAAGTATATTTAATTAGATCAATCACAGTTTTATTCTACATTATCCTTCATTTTTATCGAAAAAATTGGACTCTTTGAAATTAGAATATATATATATATATATATATATATATATATATATATATATATATATATATATATAAAAATCCTTATTTCGTTTAAATTACTTCGCACAATTGTTTTTTTTTCTTTTTTATTTTTTTCATTTTTCAACGAATAAAACGATATACATAGCGATAACAGTAGTAACGATTCAAAGAATGCATCGTTAGCAATTTATGTACATTGTACATACGTAGGTACTTATGTATTTCCGTATGGTACGTACATACATACGTATGTATATATGGATGTATGTATCTATATACCTATGTATATATATATATGTATGTATGTATGCATGTATGCATGTACAATGTACATAGATCCATTCTGAATTCTCCACGTAACGTCGAACGCGAGAGTATCGTACTAATTTCGTAATATTTTACCAGGGAAAATTTGCAACGTACGCTTATTCGAATTATAAAACGATTTTACGTGCTTACCGATGAAAGTTCGAAGTATTGGTAAAATTAAAATCGCTTTTCTCATTTGCTGAGTAGACTCGACAACGTTCGCCAGCCATTAAATTACGAAATATTCGAATGAAGGGGGAAATTTACTTTATTATTATATATTTCTACTTAAAAGTTTGACTAAATTCGTCGAGATAAGATGACGTAAAAGAGAAAGAGAGAGAGAGAGTGAGTGAGAGAGAGAGAGAGAGAGAGAGAGAGAAAGAAAGAGAGGGAGAGAAAAAGAGGAAGAGAGAGAAAGAGAGAGGGACTGATGATGTAAGAACTTTTTGTGAAGTTTTTGTGAGATAATATAACGTTTATTGACAACCCTTTAAAAGCATTTGCAAATGCAATTAACCACCCTTTTTACAGTTATAATATTTTTTTTCCTTTTACCTTTTCTTTTTTTTCCTGACCAATGTTTTGTAAATTTCGAGCGACGTATTGAACGAAGGAAGAAAGAAAAAAAAAAGAAGAAATTTATTAGAAGGATAAAATCTTTCATTTTTTTCATAAGCCATGTGAGGAAGAAAGAGATAGATAGATAGATAAAGAGGCGGTGAGAGAGAGAGAGAGAGAGAGAGAGAGAGAGAGAGAGAGTGAGAGGAAGAGAGAAAAAGAGAGGTGGATTGGACGAAAAGCGTTGATTCTGATAAATCATTTCAAGCGAGCGTGTTCACGACTCAAAAGCCGCTTTCGTGATAAGAAAAGATATATATATATATATATATATATATATATATATATATATATATATATATGTACACACACGCACATACATACACATATAGATAAAGTTTTTCACGTTTACCATGCTCGAACGAACATGTCGTGTTGCCGAAGTGCAAAGCTCAAAGGAAAAGAGAGAAAGAGAGAAAGAGAGATGTAGAGAGATAGATAGATAGATAGAGAGAGAGAGAGAGAGAGAGAGAGAGAGAGAGAGAGAGAGAGAGACGTAACCGAGAAAAGAAGAATAACAAAAAGGGAAGGTTAAAATATATGAAAAAAAAGAAGAGAAAAGAAAAAAGAAAAGAAAAGAAAAATGCAAAGTATTAAAAGTATGATATTTTAAAACATTCTCTTTTATGCAAGGTCAGTAGAATTTAAGCTGAAAGTCGAGGGGACAAAATTTAAATGAAGTAAAATACATCAAAGAAAAAGTTTTTTTCAATGAAATCCTTGATTTTATTTTTTTGAGAGACTCGGGCAGGACGGAAATTAAAGTTTGTTCATCGAACTGTAAATAATATATATATATATATGTATATATATAGACAGAGAGAGAGAGAGAGAGAGAGAGAGAGAGAGAGAGAGAGAGAGAGAGAGAGGGAGAGGGAGAGGGAGAGATAGAAAAAAGTGAATCGAAGCACCAACTACCTTTCGAATGATGAATATTCGTTGATAAAGAATTAAAAAAAAAAGAAAATGAAGAATAAAAAATCAATAAAAGGGTGAAAAACAAAAAAATATATACACACAAACAATTTTTATTGGTATATTAAATTTTACTATAAGTAAATTGTTTGTTCATTTTTTTTTTTTTTTTGAATTTTGTTCTTTTCTCTTTTTGAGCTATAAGCCATGTTCGTTAACCCATGGATAAATCAAAATAAGTAAATAAAAAAAGAAAATAATAAAAAAGATTGGAACAGGCAAAAATTCTAAAATATATCTTGAAAGTCGAGGATTTGTCGAGAGTATCATTACCATTACTTTTCCCTTTATTTATTTTTTACTTATTTATTCGTTTTTCTTTATTTATTTTCTGTTTCTTTTTTTTTTTTGTTATATATTTTTAGTTTCTTTTTTTTTTTGTCGACTAAAACCCCAGCATAGCAGCCGGTACTTTTGGACACCTGTAGCTATATTGATCGGCCGAGGTCGGTCGACAGCCCTCGACCTCGAAACTCCACCCTCCTTCTACTCCTCCCCTTCCTCTTCGTCCTCCCATCCCGCACTCACCACCTTTCCTCACGACCCCCTTTGAGGCTAAAATTCAATCCTCTTTCTAGCTTTTCTTCGTGCCATGTCTAACCTCCCTCGCTGCATTTAATGTTCCTTCTTCGTTTTTAAATCCCGATTGGAGCTATTTCCTTCTTTTTCTTTATCTTCTTTTTCCCTGCCCTCATTGACTTTTCGTTATTTCTTTTTTTTTTTATTTTATTTTTATTTTTTTCTTTTTTTGTTAGACCACGTAGATCTATTATTTATTCGGCATGTCGTACGATTCTGTTACTTAGTTGGATCGTTTAGATTAATAATAGATAATATATGTACGTATAGTCATGATTGAATTAAA
>NC_060961.1:6495000-6520000 GCF_910589235.1 Vespa crabro
GTTCAATTAACAATTATTATCATTTCTTTCTTTTTTATTATTATTATCTTTCTTCCATTCTTTTTGTTTTTTTTTCTTTTTTACTTTCCTTTTTTTAACGATTAAAAAGAAGAACGAAATTGTTCAACGTGAAATTTATATGATTATTACTTACGTTAGTACTTATATATTAATTCTTAAAACTAAACGTAATTCATGATCATGTATTAATTAACACGTTATGTATGTCACGTGAGTGACGAATTAAAAAATATTATTTATAAGAAATTGTTGATAAGAAATTGTCTATAACAAATTTCCAACTGACGTATGTATATACGTATTTATAAATATTATGTATATTACTAAGTAATATATTATATATATATATATATATATATATATATATATATATATATATATATATATGTATTAATTAGTGTTGCATTAAAAAAAATTGTTTGTAACAAATTTTTTATAACAAATTCTTAACTGCATGTATGTATGTATACATACGTATATTACTTAATTTTTTATTAAAAAAATAATTATTTATAAAAATTGTTTATAACAAATTGTTTATAACAGATAGTTTACAATAAATTCTTAACTGTACGTATGCATAAATGTATTACATAATGTCGAATTAAAAAAAAATTATTCATAACAAATTGTTTATAACAAATTGTTATAAATAATATAGAGAAAAAGTTATCATTTATAATCCTCTTGATTTCACGTCTTTATGATTATTAGTTACGGAGATATCGAAATGCAAATAATAGACATTTAATTGACCCACTGACCTACATAATTACTTAGTGAATGAACACTGACCTACATAAATTCTTAGAATTTACGTTACTATCATCAGTTGCACGATGTAAACCATTTTTACTATTTACTCGGATCATGTGTTCATTGAGTTATGAATGAAAATATTTAAACGTTTATATTTTTTGAACGGAAAATCGTAGAAATATGAAATAAAAATCATTTTAAAGGGAAAAATATTTTCTTTTTATCTATACAATCAGATATATTCGACATAATATGATGAACTTTATAAATATTCGATAAATAAATATTTTGTAGTTACAGATTTGTTGGATTTAAAAAATTGATTTTATTCCAAATTAATTCTCATTGTAGATTTTCATACAATGTATCATATTATATTAAAATATAAACAAACATTTTTGACAATTTAGACTTATATCATAGTGATCATTAACCACGTTTCTTGTGTTCTATATAAATTTATCGTAGAGATCAAGGTTGAGAATAAAAAAAAAGAAAGAAAAAAAAAATAAATAAAGATAGAATAAAAAGGATAAAAATAAATAAAACCGTGAGATAAAACGACCAAGATTTCTATGTAAACTGATAGGACGTGACACAAGCTCTGTAACTATTACGGCCTTGTGAAAGTGATCCATGGGTCACAAATCTTGAATGATACGTCATAGTAAAAATAATCCGACATCTAAAAGTTGAATATATCGAACAATTTATTAATATTTATATTATTTTATGTACATTTATTTATGTTTAATAATTTATAATAATATAATAATAATAATAATAATAATAATAATAATAATTTGATTTGTTTATCAAATTATTCTATTTTTTATAAAATTATGTTAATATCATTGATATCAATTTTTATATTACTAATGAATAATCAATTTTTTAAATAATTTATGCTTTAGCATAAATAAATATTAATTTTTCAGATATAAATTGACGATTAATTATCTGATGAAAGAGAATGAAATAAGAAGTTTATAAATATAAATATACACACATATACATACATACCCTTATATGTTTATCTTAAAGCTATATATTTATATATTTATATATATATATATATATATATATTTATATTTATATATATTTATATATATATATATATTTATATATATATATATTTATATATATATATATATTTATATATATATATATATATATATATATTTATATATATATATATAGTTTTGTAGAGGATTAATGGACGTATTGGAATATTATATTTGCATAATCGTGTTATGGTGTATTCAAGAAGTTCAATTACTGACAAAACAGACAGAGAGAGAGAGGGGGGGAGAGAGGCGGAGAGAGAGAGAGAGAGAGAGAGAGAGAGAGAGAGAGAGAGAGAGAGATTTACTTACGTCATAGTATTAGAGAAAGTTTTGAGACTACGTTATGTAGGTAAGCGAGCGATGCTTATTAATCCTTTGAATTTCCAATAGAATAATCGATAGGATAATAGTTTTAATAGAACAATTAACGAGATCAATTATCATCGAACTATTTCGTTATAAATGGATTTCTTTGTTGTTCATATATTTCATTTTTTACGTATTCTCGTTCAATGCGGAAAAATTATATGTATAGTAAATAATAAGATTAGAAATTTGTTCTCCGATTAAAAAAAAAATTTTTAAATTTGAAATTATAATGAAGTAATAAATCTGAAAATTTTTATGTATCATTACAACATCGAGAATTATTATATAATTAATATCGATAAGTAAGATAGATTATGTATAATATATTCGTAAAATTATAATTAGGAAAGAAATAAAGCAATTTGAAATTAGACATGATCTCATAAATATTTACATCATTTTTATACATATATATATATATATATATATATATATATATATACATATATAATGATAAAAATATAAGAGAATTTATATCTATTTACGGATATCGACGAATAAACGTCAAAGTTTGGATTTAAAAACTCGAGATAAGAACAGACATTAGTTATAAGTCAGGAATGTTTTTTCCAAAAGTATACTTTGCGAAGTTATATATATATATATAAATATATATAAATACATATATATATATATATATATATATATATATATATATATATGTATTCGTATGTATGTATTTGTAGACCGCATGAAAGTGCCTGGGTAAAATAATTTCGAGGTCGAGAACGGGGATGGAATCATAGCGAATGGGTTGGGAAAGAGAAAAGGACGATTTATCGAGCTAATCCTCTCAACTTTAAACAAATTTTTCTCATCCTCCTAACATTTTGCATTTTAACGAAGGCATAAATATAGATATATGGTGTATGTATATATGTATAATATAATACATAGAAAAAAGATCTAGGACGCTTTGGTTCGCAAATTCGCTCGTCTCCCTTTTTATGTATAAAATTATTATTTTCATTAATGTTATTATACTATTATTATTATTATTATCATTTTATTTTATCTTTTTTTTAATTTTTTTTTTATGAGGAAGATGAAAACGAGTTATTAATCTTTTTTTCTTTTTTTTTTTTTCTTTTCAACAAAAACGACTATAATTGCATTCGAAAATTTGTTATTATTGTTATCATTATTCGATTAATATTTTATGATCTTTCTTTTATTTTTTTATTTTTCTACATTTTTCTTTCTGTCCTTTTTATTTTACATTTTCTACTTTATTACGATGATACATATACATTTTATGACTATAATTATCTCATTTATAATCATTATTATATATTATGCGACGTGAATGATACTATTGAAAAAAATGGTGTGATTGATTTTAAAGTATAAACATTTCTAATGAATTTCTCGCTGTAAGGTAGAAAGGTTAGGATTCTGACTAAAAAAATAAAAAACCTCTTGCAAAAAAGAAAAAAGAAGAGAAAGGAAAGGAAATCAAAGCATGGAAGGAACAATCTCGTTGAACGAAATTAGAAAAGACGTGGTTCTGACAAATCGCACCAACCGGAGGTTGATTCGTTGAGATTTCCACGAGAAAGACAGAGAATAAGAGATAGATAGATAGATAGAGAGAGAGAGAAAAAAGAGAGAGAGAGAGAAAGAGAGAGAAATACACAGTAGAAAAAGGAAGGAGAGAATAAGAAGACAGCTAATATCATAGAATGGAATAGAGAAAGAAAGAGGGAAAGAAAGAGCAAGAGAAAAAGAGAGAAAGACAGAGACAGAGACAGAGACAGAGAAATACTGAAATAGATAGAGAAAGAAAAAAGGTAGGCGAAGAAAATCGGTTAAACGAAGCGGAACATTGTAATTGAATCGACAGTAGAGAGGTAGGATGAGAATGAGTGAAACAAGAAGAGATGAAAAATAAAAGAGAGAAAGAGAGAAAAAGATATGAAAGGAATAGGAAAAAAAGGAGGGGGGGAGAGAGAGTGATAGAGAGAGAGATAGAGATAGAGAGAGAGAGAGAGAGAGGATAATACCAGAGTCGAGCAAACGAACGTAAATGAGGATGTAAGGTTACAACATCCTTTTCTTTTTTACAAAGTCGAATAAAAAAAGATAGATAGGTAGACAGAAAAAGAGAGAGAGAGAGAGAGAGAGAGAGAGAGAGAAAGAGAGAGAAAGTATACGTAGATATAGTTAGTTTCCTGTCTTTCTATCTCTCTCTCTTTTTCTCTCTTTTTATCTCTTTCTCTCGCCTTACCGATCAATAGCTACAGGTGGCAGCCATTTCCTAGCCAGTGGGCCTCTTCCTTTTTCTTCTATTTCAACACTTGCTTAGTATTATCCTTGACAGACTTACTTTTTCTTCTTCTTCTTTTTCTTCTTCATGTGCTTCTTTTTCTCTTGGCAAGAAAAGAGAGAGAGAGAGAGAGAGAGAGAGAGAGAGAGAGAGAGAGAGAGAGAGAGGAAGAGAAAACAAAAGAAACATCAAGTAATTAATTAGTACTTAACATTGTTGTTAAAGTCATTTTGTAAAATCGTCTTTTAGCTGACTACAAGTGTCTTTCTCTTTTTCTCTATCCCACTCTTCCACTCTCTCTCTCTCTTTCCCTTTTCTTTGTCTTTTTTTATTTCATTTTTTTCTATTTCGTTTTGCTTTGACATTAGCTTTAAATACAGTAGTTCTAATGATCGGGCTTGTTTGAGCACGATTAAGGGATGTAGGACGATCTTTTATGAATTATTGTTTGAGTCAATGAGATATAGAATGTTAAGTTTTCTTATCTTAATTTAGATAGTTTAACTTCAAGATACTTTCTTCTTATTTTTTAAATGTTTTTTCTTTTTTTATTTTTGTTATTTGTGATAGTCTGTGGGATTTCTTTTTCTTTTTTTTCTTCTTTAAAATACTTTCGGCAAACATCATTTAGTGATTTGTTTAAAAAATTTAGTTACAAATTTGAATATTGTCTGGTATAAATTTCAGGCAATTTTTTTTTTCCTTTATATATATTTACATATATATATATTAATATAGATAATTTTAAACTTTATTACTCTAATCGTCAACTATATTTTTTCTTTCGTTTTTAATTTTCATCATTTGCAATATATACGCATCATTCGTAAATAATTTTTGTTAATAAAAAAAAAAAAAAGAAAATAATGATCTTTTATCAAAATTTACATAAAATTTATTTGGGATTGAGAGGCACACAAAACCATTTGTATGCTATAATATTTTTACAATAATAATGATTAAGAAACACTTAATTAATAATAATACAATGCATAAAGAAAAAAGAAAACTAACGAATAATGCTCCGAGTAAAAAATAATTAAGATTTTAAGTCCAAAATAATTAAAATTTTTTTATTGTTTTAAGAGTGATTGAAAAGAAAAAAGGAAAACAAACAAACAAGTAAGAACCCTTTAATCTCCAATAGAATTTTTCTCGGTCGATAACTCGAAAGGTTACTCTCGAAATATACAAAAGGGCACAGGTCATTGCTTCGAAATTCTCAGACTATATGCGATCGAACAACACAATTTCCGTAGTTTCATCGAGTTGTCGGTAGAAAGAGAGTGAGAAAAAAAGAAAAAGAGAGAGAGAGAGAGAGAGAGAGAGAGAGAGAGAGAGATTTTGACGTATTGAAAAGGCAACTATAAAGAATGGGCCAAAAGTTTCTAGGTAATATTAAAAATAAATTACTCTCTTCCGAGATTCTTTTTTTAGATTCGAAATTCTTTTCTAGCATCGTAAAACTCTGCTAACCTAGTTTGACAAGCTTGGACAATAAGTCTAGAAGAAAAAGAAAAAAAAAAAGAAAACAAAATAGAAAATAAAAAATAAAAAAAAGATCTCGAAAAAGAACAATTGATTTTTAAAATCGCTTAATAAATTTTGAAAAAGAGATAGAGATAGAGATAGAGATAGATAGATAGATAGATAGAGAGAGAGAGAGAGAGAGAGAGAGAGAGAGAGAGAGAGAGAGAGAGAGAAATATATATTCACATTTCTTTTTTACTAATTCAAGATCGACGATAATCGATTTGTTCGAAAAATAAATTTTGAATTTTAATTTCCAATTTTTTCTTCTTCTTCTAGTATTTTTTTTTCCCACTTCTTTTTCATGTTTATTCAATCGATATTCACTTGATCGAGAAATTTTCTTTTTATTTCTTTTTGTTTATCTTTTTTTTTTTTAACCTTTGAACTTCGGAGCATTTAACCGTGAATTACGTTAATTGCTCTAATTCAAAACAGAGAGAGTGGGTTTCAAGTGTACTACCTATGGAAGAGAACGATGGATGAATGTAAAGGAAAGGGACGGGAAGGGGAAGGAAAGGGGTAAAGAGGAAGAGGAGGATAAGGAGGAAGAGAAGGAGGAGAATGGAAGAAGTCATAGAAAGTTTTGTAGACTGTTAAAGGGCAAGCATTATTTCATTATTCATTAAGAGTTAAACATTAGCTTTTGTGACATGAATGTGTCATCGATGAACGATGAAAACCTTTTGTCTTTAACACTTTAACTTATAGAAGTTAGTTCCGATTCGGTTCTCTCTTTCCAATTGCATTTAACTGTTTCGTGACAATGAACTATCTCTCTTTTTCTCTCTCTCTCTCCATCTCTGTCACTGTCTCTGTCTGTCTCTCTCTTTCTCTCTCTCTGTCACTGTCTCTGCTTGTCTGTCTGTCTGTCTCTCTCTCTCTCTCTCTCTCTGTCTCTGTTTGTTTCTCTCTCTCTCTCTCTTTCTATGTCTGTCTGTCTTTCTATTTAACATTTGCCCTCGATTCATATTTTTACTCATGTGCCATACGTATATACATACGTATATATATATATATATATATATATATATATATATAGAAAGAGATATATACCTACTTATATATGTATTAGAGAGTTTCTAACTTGTCGTTTAAATTACATATAGATTAAATACTATTAATATTTGATAATACACTTCTATGTTCCATCTTGATATGTCCAACGTAATGAAATTGAATAACGTTTAATACAATGACATGATGTATTTTGATATTAAAATTTTTTTTTTTTAATATTAATTAATTAATAAATACATAATAATTATTTAAATTATTATGCGATATTAATTATTTAATACATTCGTAATCGTCAATACATACGATCAAAAGTATAAATAAATATAATAATTGTTGTAAATAATGATAATTTTTAATGTTATCCAATGTAATGGTTACTTCGAATATCTTAATCGAGTATAATGAATGAAAATAATTTTCATCCAATTATCTTATAAACACGCTATAATTTTTCTAATCTTCTGTAAATTCTAATGACAATAAAATTTTCAACGACTAATATCTTTACAAAGAGTTGATTGATTTTTATGAAAAAAAAAAAAAAAAAAAAGAAAATTTAGAGTGAAAATTGTCGGAAAATTAAAAACAAACAAAAAAAGAAAATATAGAAATAATATCTATCAAATAGAAAGTACAGAATAATATCGTTTATTCTCGCCTAAGGGATATTCTAAGGAAGTTTAGATATACATATATATATATATATATATATATATATATATATATATATATACATATATATACCGTACTTAACTTTAGGTATCATGAAATCCCGTCAACTGTTCTCATACACACACTCTCGAAGGCCGAAGGCGTAGAGCTCCCTCAGGAATCGAGTTTATCTCAGCACCCGACGCTTAATTACAACGCGTAATCGTATTTTGATTGCGTCTTGGGTAGGCCGCCTGGAGACAGATAGACAGAGAGAGAGAGAGAGAGAGAGAAAGAGAGAGAGAGAGAGAGAGAGAGAGAGAGAGAGAGAGAGATGTATAGAACGACGAACAAGTAACTTAGAACAACAGCAAGAATTTCTAGAAAGTTAGATAGATGATTGTCTCCAACAGAAATGATATCCTTTAAGAAGAAAATAATTGATAATTCGACGTTTAGAGAAAGAAATAATTCATATTTATCGTTAGTATCATAATTATTGAAATGAATATTGAAAAATCCGAACGTAAAATTTCCATAATTTTCATGAAAAATATCTATAAATAAATAAATAAATAAATGTATATATATATATATTTGATATATGTATCTTTATTTCGTATATTTTCATTTTGTTTGAATTTATTATAATATTTGTTAGTGTATGTTTTTATATGTTAAAATATGTTAATTAATTAGGCAAGCAGAATGCTTATTAATTATTTTAAATATTTCTTTTCTATAAGGAAATATTATATATAGCATTTGTTGTTTTTTATTTTATTATAATTATTCTATAGGATAGTAATTAATATTTCATATGATATAAAATATATTTTTTCTTATATAAATATATATATATATATATATATTGTTATAATTATTAAACAGGATAATAATTATTACGTCTATATTATAATTTAATCATTATAATATCTTCTTATATTTAAATAATTTTTAATAAAACATTTTTTTCTGAATGTATATTCCTTCTTTATATTATTTTCAATCACACAAAATAACAATAATTATTTTCCAAATAAATGTATTGAACAAATGAAAAATAGCAAAAAGAAAATAATAGAATTTGCAGATAATATGAATGTTTCAAATTTTAGCAAACTTTTTATTCATTGCGCTTGAATCAATTCTTTTTGATTTTTTTTTTTTTATTTTTATTCTTTTTTTTTCTTTTTCTGTTCTTTCATAAACGTAAACGTAAATCTTGAAAAAAAAAAGATATTTCGAATTCGTCCCGAATCCAATCGCATTTTAAAACATATATATATATATATATATATATATATATATATATATATATTCGGCTAACAATGCGAATAAGATGAAAATAAATTTATTTCGTTCACGGAAAATCTGTCTGTTCGCGTTCGATATATGCATTCGATAGTTATCGATAGGAAGAAAGGAATCAAAAAGATCGGTTATTCACAGTCAAACGAACAAACGAACGAACGATATCCATTATCCGTCGACGTTCTATCGTTTATCTTGTCTACTAATGGAAAATAAATGCTCCGTTATAACGCAATTCCTTCTCGAGAACTTTCTATGCTTTTTAATTCTTTTTTCTATTTTATGTCCATATAGAATGAATTAGATTCTATTAACTGTCTTATGTCAGTCAAGGATTGATTTAAAAAAAAAGACACAAAAACAGAAAAAAATAAAAAAATAAAAGAAAGAAAAAGATATGAAAATTCTAATATAAAACGATTGTTCGATAAGTAATTATTTTATAATAATTATAAGAATAATTTAACAATTTTTTTTTATATATTATATATAAGATCTACGTTATTATAATATTATGTGGATAATATTATCGATATGTTATAATATGATATATAGATTAGAATATGATATATATTTATATATATATACATATATATATATATAATATGATATAGATATATATCATATTTATATTATATGACATTATAATAATTATATTTTATAATATAAATATTTTACGTTATAAAAATATTATTATTATAATAAAGATATTATTACCATTTTTATATCGATGCCATTATCTTATAATATTATGAATATTATTATTAACTTATCTTTATAGTAATTATAATATTATGAGCATTATTATAATTATCTTTTAATAAGAATAACCGTATAAAAATTTTTCTTTATTTAAAATAATTCATTTATTATTTTCGAATAAAATGATGCGATAATTTTTATTAATTGATTCATTAATCTTTCTTATTAATGTTTTTGTTTTTTTCTCTCAATCTTTCAATATTTTTATTTACTTATTTATTTATTTATTTATTTATTTATTTATTTTTTTTTTTTTTATAATAATCTATTTCATTAATGAACTGTCTTTGTTTTCAAAATATACTATTGATTATAATGTATACATTGTAGTTCTCTCTCTCTCTCCCTCTTTCTCTCTCTCTCTCTCTCTCTTTCTCTCATTATACGCCATCACATTAATTAAAGCTGTCTATAAGCTATAAATACATATCCGTTCGTTGCACGCATTCGTACATTGTGTATACATACATACGTATACATATATATATGTACAATACAAAGACAAATAGAAATGTATATACGATGTATGTATGTGGATATCGTTATGGATATGTGTGTATGTAGGAATATATATATGTACGATTATCAATAATCCATGAAACGCGTTATAACTATTTATGTATCAGTGTATTTCACGAATATCTATTTTGACGTGAAATGGCTGGTGTTTAATTTTATTCAACATCGTGTGCTCCATAACTGACCTATTTTCAAAATTGGTACTAACTTAAATAAACTAACGAATATGACTTTTTAAATCGGTAAAACCAATTTATAGGATTCGTCATTCGTAATGGAAATGTAGGGTATCGATATGTCGATATGAAATAGTTCCATTACCTTTCGATATATTACATTTTTATCTTCAAATTTCTTACAATTTTTTCTTTTCTTTTTTTTTCTTTTTCTTTTTTTTTTAATTGAATTTTTTTTATCTATGTACAGTCAGTTATAATTATATTGAAAAAAGAGGATATATTTTATTATACGAGTATAGAAAAAAATTATATATACATTTATTATCATTATTATTATTACTATTATTATTATTATTATTATTATTATTATTATTATTATTATTATTATTATTATTATTATTATTCTTATTATTATTATAATGACGAAATTACTGTTTATTATCACAGATAAAAAATGATAAAATTATTCAATGTTTCTTACAATGAACAAATTCTTCTTTGCTTTTCTTTTTATTTATTTATTTCCTAATTGATAAAAAATAACCGAATTATTATGAATCTTTTATCATCAATAAAAAATGATGAGAATATTATTCCTTATATCATTACTGATAAATGTTAAAAAATAATTATCGTAGATATTTTTCTTGGTAAGAGGGGAAAAAAAACACGATTTATTTCCTTTGATAGAAAAAAAAATCCAATAAAAAATCAATATAATTATTATATCTAAAATTAGATCTAGATAAAATTATTGAGATCGATGATCGTTAAATTTTTTCTTCTTTTTTTTTTCTAATTTTTGCGAATGCATTTAATCCTCGATCCTTCGTGTTTTCGAACATTTAATAAGAATCAACGACTACAACGGAGCTCCTTTTACACGTTCCCTAGAAATCCCGCTCGTAAATCGTTAAAAGCGAAGGCGAGACCCATTCGCAATAACAATGAAATTCGTCCCTTCCGACTATTTTCTTCATCCTTTCTCTCCTCTCCACAAAAATGGAAGTGGAAACTCGAGAGAGAGAGATAGATAGATGGATAGATAAAGAGAGAGAGAAAGAGAGAGAAAGAAAGAGGAGGGGAGAGAGAGATAGTGGGAGTGAGTGTGTCCACACAATGGATCGAATTTAATGATCTAATTATTTCAAATTAGCTTGGTAATAAATACTCCCCGTATGAAAAGATCAAAGGTTAATATGGGCAAATTATTTTAAGCGATAATATTTTTATTTATATATGCTTATATATATATATAGACATATATAAATTAATATAAGATGATACAATATAAGAATAAAATTACACACACGTATATATATATATATATATTTATTATTTTTACCCACCTACATATCTGTCTATATTAATATTCACATTTGTTCATATTTATATACTACATTTTTAGTTCGTATATATGTATACATAGATGTATACATATGTATTTTCACGTATATACGTTTCTTCAATGATCTATAGAAAATTTACATAGATACGTGTTTGTCTGCTTCTTTATTATATATATATATATATATATATATATATATATATATATTTTTTTTTTTTTTCACGTACTTACATATACCTACTATGTGCACTGTATATATATTCACATATGACTTTATATGAGTTTGTTCACCTACATAAGTTTCCGTTGTTTTGTTTTTCCTATCTGCAATTTTTTTTGTTTATTCACGTTTATTATGCACGCCGCGTTCTCTTTGTATGTGTGTACATTCATATGTGTATGTGTGTGTGTGTGTGTGTTTAGAAAGATCGTAAACGCCTGAAGCGAGTGTATTTTCTACGTATATATCGTCGTACGAATATCAAGTTTACATAGAAAGGAAGAAAGAGAAAGAGAGAGAGAGAGAGACAGAGAGAGAGAGAGAGAGAGAGAGAGAGAGAGAGAGAGAGAGAGAGAGAGAGAGAGTGGTTGTCGAGGACGGGACGAGGAAGGAGAACAATCCTCTGTAAGGAATAAGATACTGTATATCACAAATTGCGTTTACTTTGACATCGGTTTAACTGCAAAATAGATATCGTTATCGTCTTGAGAAAAGTCATTTCACGGATTACCATTTAATAATTTGAACTGGATCAACGTAGTTTTTATACCATAACACACTTCTTAACATTATACAGCAGTCAGTTTTCATTAGATATGATTTCGATCGCAAATGATCGCTATTGCTATATAAACATACAAAACGAAAAAAAAAGATATATATATATATATATATATATATATATATATATATATAATCGAATAAATAGAAACAATGTTATTTTTTTAGGAAAGAAGAAAAGGTAGAAAACGATTTGATTTATGAATAAATTTTTAAAAATTTTACTTACTTCAGCACAGATTTTAAGTGGATCATTATAGTTCTCACATGTGATAGGATCGATTAAAAAAATAAAAAAATAAAAAAATAAAGAAAGAAAGGAAAGTAGAAAAGAAAAACAAAATTATAATGACTTTCATAAATCGTAAAGATCACAAGTAAAAAAGAAAATAAAAAAGCATGTTTACTTGCACTTCGTAATCGAATCAATTAATAATAAACAATTTTCGATGAAATAATAACTGAAGAAATATATTACTATATAATCATATTTTATTATTTTCTATGTGCGCACGTGTGTGTATGTGTTCCTGTGTGCATATGTGCGTGTGTGCATGTGCGATAAAGCACACGATATTCCATATCTTTAAATCCATATGGAATGTAATATTCCTAAATAAACGTTCGCTTAAATTCTTAATAATCTTTGTAACATTCACTTGGTAAAACACATTTTCCTTTTTTGTTTAATATATATCCTTGTTTGCATACACATTTTCTTACACATACCTACAAAATGAAAAAAAAAGAAAATATATATATAATCGAATAAATAGAAACAATGTTATTTTTTAGGAAAGAAGAAAAGGTAGAAAACGATTTGATTTACGAAGAAATTTTAAAAAATTTTACTTACTAAAGGACAGACTTTAGGTGGATCATTATAGTTCTCACATGTGATAGGACATACGCTACCACAATCGGAACAAAAAGCGTTAGGTCCACAATTGGCTGACGCGAAATCTATACCTGTATACATACGAAAATTATATCGTGTAGTTAATTGCACCGGCATTCCTTCTCCCCTATCCTCCATAAAAAAAATTTTTTTTCTTTAATTCGGCCCCAGAAAAAATTAAAAACTCATTCTTGGAGTATATTTTGTGCGGTGATTTTTAATTTTACATTATTAAATTTTAATCTACGAAATACGATGGGCGGGATAGGGAGCGAAGGACATAAAGGTTTTGTATAAAGGTATGACAAAGAAAGTTACGAGACAGTTTAGAAAAAAAAAAAAAGAAAAAATAATTTTATCTTAGACAACAGTAAACTCAAATACTTGCAACGTAGACGCGATGTTAATCTGAATGAACGAACGAACGATTTCAGTGTGTATTTTCGAAATTCGCCATTTTCGAAACTTAATTAATTGTCAAACTCTAAAACTGTACGATAACTACTATAACTACTATACGTGTAGCACTACACTGATTTGTACGTCAATACGTATACTGTTAATATGATTTAAGAGTTAAAAATATTGCCACACACTTATTTTTTTTCTTTATTTTATTTTTTTCAGTGAGAAATCAATATTTTTTTATAATGACAGTATATTCTGTGCAAAAAAGAAGAAGAAGAACAAAAATTGAAAAACAAGAAACTAGTAATATACATTTTGAAACATTATATTTCAAATATATTTAATTGTAGACTTACATGCGATAGATAGGAAAAGTAGAAAGATGATCGTTGAAAGGCGATACATGATGATTTAGAACTATTATATTTAATTGATAAAATTTTTTTCAAAATTCTAACCTATCGGAAAGGTTGTTCGTTCAGTACTATAGAATTTATGTTAGCAAACCCTACTTTTTATCTTTGGATATGTCTTATCATGTTTATTTTATAGGAAACCTGTTGTATAACGCTTATAAATGCGTTTTCGATATAAAGAGGTTCATAAATTTAAACCATTATTTACTTACATACATACATACATACATAATGCTAACTAAGGTTTTATATAACTTATTCCTAAGCATTCCTATATACAGGCATAAATATGAAATGTCAATTTTTTTCTGTCCATTTACATCAAAGAAGAATAGAAATATGTCTTGTGGGTATCGATACTTCCTAGAATATATATATATATATATATGTTTCTTTTTTAATGTGTCATCTTTCTTTTTCTTTTTTTTTCTTGCAGCTGCTTATAATAATTTTTTCAACAATATAAAAATTTCATGTTTTTTAATTTTTTGATTGTAAAATTGCCAATATCATACATATATCGCGTAATAAAAACTAAAATTCCATAAAATAATAAAAATCATAAAATGAAATAAAATTTATACATATATATATATATATATATATATATATATATATATATATATATATATACATAGATATCATATAAATTATCTAACAAAAACATTAAAATTTCTTAATGAAAAAAAATCCATTAGACAAAATATAATTTCATAAAATAAAAATGATAAATAATTTTATAATTTAGATAATAATATAAGCTACAATTTATTATAATGAACGTAAATATATTATTTCAATTTTTGATCTCTCAGATTCATTTATATATACGTACATACACTTTTATATTTTTGTCCTACTTTCTATATAGTTCGATTTTAAATTTAGAATTTATCTTGTAATACGAAAAAACTCTCGAATAAGTAGAGTTATAAATCTTTTATATCGTTTCGATCGTTCTATCTATCTACGTCTGTCTCTCTCTCTCTCTCTCTCTCTCTCTCTCTCTCTCTCTCTCTCTCTCTCATTCTCTATCTCTTTTTATCCTTTATAAGTAATCTATAAAGTTTCGAGAAAACGAAAGTATATAATTAACCCTTTGAGCAGTCAATTTTCCTATGACGAACTAACTTCTAAAACGTTATAGAACTATGAACGACAAAAGGTCTCTATGTATATAATATATATATAATGTAAACCTAAAATAAATGATCAAATGGTGTATTAAAATATTTGACAGTTAATCGATTGGTTTATTATTTTGACATAAAACTTCTCTATATACTGTATATATATATATATATATTTATTATATTTCAAGCTACAATTTAATATAATATCACTGTGTTATATAAATATATATTTTTTTCTGAATTTATTTGATTGAAAGAGATAGAAGGTGGAGTAAAACTAAAAACAAACAAAAAAAAATAGAGAGAGAAAGAGAGTTAGAGTTAGAGTTAGATAAATACATAAAATAAATAAAAACTATCTGGATCTGAAGAAAAATCTTTAATAGAAAAACATTTAAATATCTTTGCATTTAAATACATACATAGACGTTATTGTATCTCGAGATATATCTCAAACAAACGATTTCTTTCGATTGGTAAAGAGTAAGGGAAAAAAAAATATTACTAACAATTTTGTAAAACTTTAACGTCATTATGTCCTTCGGATAAGACTCTTCGTTAACAAACTTTGATCGATATTGACAAGCTGTCTTCGTTCTAAGTCAAAGCTCGTCGTAGCTCGATTAAACTTGGCAGCTGCGTGTACTCGAATGGAATTCTGAAACAAAGCTACTGACATGCAACGTGAGAGAGTCGGAGAGAGAGAGATAGATAGATAGATAGATAGATAGATAGAGAGAGATAGAGAGAGCGAGAGAGAGAGAGAGCGAGAGAGAGAGAGAGTGAGTGAATGAGTGAATGAGTGAGTGTTTCTATGACACCCGTTACATTGCGTGCATCAAACGTTTGCATAGAGGGTTAATTTAATTTCCCGTCGGCACGCCCTAACGTATATACAAACGTTCAGAATGTATACGTGCGTATATGTAAGGGGTGAGTCAAAAGTATTTAAATCGATTTTAAAAATCAATTATCATTTTTTTTCTCTTTTTTTTTTTATTTCTTCCTTTTTTCCGCAAAGGTTTTTTTTCTTTTTTTTTTTTTTTTTCTTTTAGACCGATTTAATATCAGGAAATTGATAGCTAAGCAAGACAAGCTAAAAGACTCGTAGTTTTCTTTTTTTTCTTTTCAGTAATCTAAAAGAAATATTAATTGTAATAAAATTAATTGAATAAATAAAAAGTTCGTGTAATTTGAATTTACAAAATCGTTGAAGAAAAATATTTGGACCACACAGTTGTTTTGTATTGTGTGTTTGTGTGTGTGTGGATATATATATGTATATACCTATGTAGCTTTTAAAATGGTTTGAATTAGAGAGGATGGAAAGGTTGATTTTTCAATTTCATTTTTTATTCAATGATATATTATCTAACATGAATCTAACCTTTTCTAATATTTTTCTTTGATATTTTCTAACATGTTATCGAAAGATACTTTCGTATTTTTTTCTTTATACTCGCTTTCATTTCCGATGTACTTATAAATAAATATATATACATATGTATATATATATATATATATATATATATATATATATATACATTCATGTATGTCTCTTATATGCGTATATGTATGTACGTAGTTATATTTTCATGTGTAGGTGTATATTATTTCAGTTTACACGTGGTCTCTCTTCGATCGTTATTTTTAAAGCACACGTAACATCGTCGTTGAAGTGTTTTACCACTTCTATAATAATCGTAATATAATTTTATTATTAACGATCAAAGATATATTTTTATACTAGTAAATGTCATTGATATTTTAAAATCTGTTCTATCGCATTTTTTATAATTAATCCTCGGGTTAAGACGGAAGGCATTGAATTTTTATAGAAATGAGATTTTCTGTTTTTATTCAATGGGATTCTATATAGGAAATTATTTGGATTAAAAATTATTTATTGATTATGCAATTTGTATTGTATTAATTCTTTTTTCTTCTGTTTTAATATTAAATTTTTAAAATTAATGTTACGTCTTTTTTTTTGTTTTCTGTTTATTTTTTTTCTTTATTTTTTTTATGTATTTTGAAACTAATTTGTAGAATTGGCATATATATATATATATATATATATATATATATATATATATATATATATGCCAAATTAAAGTGAAATTAATTATGTATAAGTATTATTATTTAATTTTTAGTGTTATTATTTATTTTCAATTGATTAATTTTCTAATTAATATTAGATTTGGAAATATATATTGTTTCTCTTCTTTTTTTATTTTTTGTTTTAAAAATAAATTTTTAAAAAATTTGCATTTCTGTATAAATCCAAATCAAATAAAATCGATTATTATATGGTAATGACTTTACACGTACACACACATACATACACACACACACACACACACACACACACGCATACTCAAATATTTGTTATATGTTTAATAAAAATTATTTTTTTATACATATAATTATAACATTTTAACAATAATATTTTTAAATAAGTAATCAAACGCATTCTAATATGTGATTTTAGCTACAATCATAAATTACAAAATTTAAATAATAATTGACATTTTAAAACAATTATCATTTAAAGAAAATCTAACGCAGTTTAACAAAATGTTATCTTCTTTCTAAAATGATTAATTTTTCTAACATATTTTCTATTTACATGTATGTATATACAAAACCTGATTTGTAGAGTACCAATTTCGGTGATTAATGGAGGAGAATCGATCAGCTCCCGGTGAGCACAGCGGCTAATAATCGTTCAACGAGAGTTCTATGAAGTAGTTATCGGTGCCATAATCGATGCTCGACCCTCCATTAATCGACTCTCTAACTCTACGAATGATAAAACAGTATGCTTGAATATCATCCAAAAGTACTCACTTATGTACTTAGTAACCTTAATATATACATATATATATATATATATATATATATATATATATATATATTAATATATATATATATATATATATATATATTAAGGTTACTAAGTTAATAATTTATATATATATATATAAATATATATATAAATTATTGCGTTAGTAGTTGTTAAATTTATTCATTGTCGAATATATTCATCAAAATTAAAATAATTTCGTAATTTTTTAATTATTGGTATTAATTATATATCATATATGTATGTCATATTCATTTATATATCAACAATAAATACTAAAATTAATTATATATTACTGGTAGTTAAATTTTTTTCCAATGTCAAAAAAGAAAAATAAATTAATTATAAAATTGTGTAAGAACTTTTGAATTATCATACTTCACATATTAATTTATGTTATATTAAACGTATGAATTAATTATCTTCCAAATTGAATAAATTAGTTATAATACTTTTGTATGTAGAAATGTTTCGTTATAACTTTTTAATAATCGTATCATATTTTTAATATTCACTTATATATACTAACCGAGTATTTACATGTATCGGCTATGTCGCAAGGAATCTAAACAATCTAAACAACATTGCAAGTATTTAGATTGATTTTGAAACTTTAAACACATCAATGAATTTTGGATTTGTGTTGAAAATTCTAATACAATAAGCCATATTATACATATTGATTCAAATAAACAACTTGAATTATGTAATTATAAAACATGCATATGTGTATATTATATAATTCATATAAATACATGTTATACACACACACACACATACATGTATTATATATATATATATATATATATATATATATATATAGTTAATAACAGAATATATAATAACTTATATAACCCTTTATCGATTATTATCTAATCTAAGATATGATCAATCACAAATATTTTTTTTTCATTAAGTATAATAATAATAATTTAATTAAATATAATTAAATCATAAATATGAAACTTTCAATCAAATTTTCCACTATAGTGAAATTTTCTTCTTTTTCTTTTCTATTCATTTATTTATTTATTTTTTGTTTTCTTTTCTTTTGTTATTTTTTTTTTTATTGTTAAACTCGTTGAAGCGATAAAAAAATCAGATGTCAGATAGATTACGAAGGCTAGAGGAAATCAAACTTGACTTGTTTGTCAGACTGATTCCCTCTCTCTCTCTCTCTCTCTCTCTCTCTCTCTCTCTCTCTCTCTCTCTCTCTCTCTCTCTCTCTTTCTTTCTCTCTTTCTCTATCTCTCTATCTATGTCTTTCATTCTGACACTTGGTTGGCCTTAGCACATGTTCGATCGAGGGTGTCGAGTGGTTACTGCTTAAGGGATGAAACGGGTTGACTGACAAGCATGGTACCCATGTTAGCACGCGTTTATACGCTAATGTTAGCACGATCTATCGCTTTGTGTTTACTTTGACTACCAACTTGTATCTATCTATCGGTCTTATTGGTTAAACTGTGCTAAATGTTACGATCGAATTGCTTAAGTATATATGTACATTTATACATACGTACGTACGTATACGTCAATTATATGATAATAATTATTTTTACATTATAAAGTTATCTTTTGTCAAAATTTATTAATCAATTATTATGAAATTAAACGCCGGTATATTTCGATTTTGTAATTTTTTTTTCTTCTTCTTTCTTTTCCTTTTTTTTTCTTTTTTTTTTTGCATACGTAGTTTTACACAAATACGTAATATATAAATATACCTAATAGAAAATTTGTTTGATTAGAAGAAATTGTATAAAATATTATTTAGTATACTATATTATTATTATTATTATTATTATTATTATTATTATTATTATTATTATTATTATTATTATTATTATTATTATTATTATTATTATTATTATTATTGCATATTTTATATCGTATAGTATTTAAATTTCAATGAATATTGAAACAATGAAATTTTTTGTTTCTTTGAAATTTTTTTTTTTCTTCCATTAGATATTATCTCTTTTTGTGTCTCTATATTAATTAAAGAAAATCAATTATTAATCGAATATATTAATTAATAACGTATTTGTAGTTTTATTTTAAATAAATAGAAAAAAATATATATTTCTTTTAAATACTATTTTAATTAAAAAAGTAAAAAAAAAAAATAAAAAAAAATAAAAAAAAATAGCTTTTGTGAATTTACCAAGAAATTTAATTAAAACACAGAGTGTACCGAAAGTTTCAAGATAATATTAAATATCAATTATTCTTTTTTCAAGATCTTTCGGGCTAATTCTTTTATTCAGATAAGAAGTAAAACTGCACGTCTAATTCATGAAACGTGAAATTGCAAGCTTAAAAAGAATTTCGAGAAAGAAGAGTAATTAATTTTATAACTCAAAATGCAACTATCTTTTGTTACCTATTTAGAAACTCTATGGCCATCCTTTAAAAGCGACCGAATAATTTGGTCTATATTTATTTATTTGTATTTTTTAATCTTCGAATTTTTTTTTCTTTTCTTTTTTTGTAAATATATTTTATCCTCGTTTCCTTATTGAATCATCGATTTTTAATCGGAGTATTATATATTTATTTTAAACGACATCAATTTGTTAATTAATGTAAACTTCGAAAGAGATTTTAAATTCGTGGTTTACGTAATGGTAATTAAAAAGAAAAAAAAGAAGAAGAGTTGATCTTAAAATGAGAGAGAGAGAGAGAGAGAGAGAGAGAGAGAGATCAACCTTAAGAGTAAATTACAGTTTAACAGGCAAAAGCTTTGTTCGGTTTGCATGGACACGTTCAGGAAACTCAACAAGTAGTCAGCAAAACGAGTAGAGTTGATGCTCAAGCGAAAGACGCTTAAGGTTTGTCTGTATTATACAAGGAGTTTGCCCGTAGTATATAACCCTCGTTTACAAATTGAAACCAAATTTCTGTCCCATCAATCTTCTTGAGTAGGATCATTTATCAGTTTGCCTTAACACATGTGATAAGTTATACATTTATACATAATATGCTTTACTTATTTCATTTGTTTTTTTTACATGGACGTATATATATATATATATATGTGTGTGTGTGTGTGTGTGTGTGTGTGTGTGTGTGTGTGTGTGTGTGTGAAGGTATATAATTTAAATAATAAGAAAACATTTTTTTGATTTCTATAATTGAATTATGTTGTATAATAAAGATACAATTAATTTATTCGTTTCAAATTTATGTATATTTTTTGTTTATATTTTCTTTTTTTTTTTCATGGAAATCTTTCTGTTGTTTTATATGTATATATATATATATATATATATATATATATGTATATGATTTTATTTTTTTTATTTTTTTATTTTTTTTTTTGCTAAATTCTCTCATATTTTTTTTTTAATAAGATCGTCTCTTTCTGACGAAGTTCTGTGATATTACATATTTATTTATAATTATATGCTCGTTTTACTAATTCTTTGAAAATAATTGATGGAAAATGTCTGATTAATTAATAAGAAAAGAAATAAAAAGAATATACTGGACATTTTGTAAGAAACATTGAAAAAATCGTTAAACTTCCGATCTAATCGGAAGTGAAATTTTTCTAAATATATATACATATATATATATATATATATATATATATATTTTTTTTTTCTTTTATTGCATCGAATAGAAAGATATATTGAACTTGTCCTTAATTTGTAATTAAACATCTATATCGAGTTATCTAAGATAAGGCGAAGTTAGTCCGAATATATGTATGTATATATTTCTACTACTTGCAATCCATGTTCAACCATCAGCCCCACTACTTGTTGCAGTCCATCAGATAACAAGATAAGATGCTTCCTGTTGTTCCAACTTCTCGTATCCACTTTGTAAAAGCTAATTGGAATGAGTAATATTATCTTGGAAGTCTCCTTAATTTAATCTGATTATGTTCAAAAAGGGAAACGCAATCGCGTAGAATCTTTCGAAAACGAGAGAGAATAATTGTTACTAAATCCATATTACTAATCCATATTACTAATCTTATTTGTTTAATCATACCTTATCTGTAATGACACTCGTCTACGATTTCAGTAATATATAGACATATATATATTACTGAAATAAATTTTCTTTTTATTTATTAATTACGAATTTTAGGATGAATATAATTTGTTGTTAGTGTATGTATATTTTTTTCTTTTAATTTTTTTTCAATTTATTTATATTTTTTTTTATTTTTTTTTTTTTTAATTACATATTATGTACTAATATCAGTAATATATTATACAAATATATAATTATACATATACATATATATATATATATATATATATATATATATATATATATATGAATATATTATACAAATTTTTTTGAATTATATATTACAAAAAAAATGCTAAACAAAAAAAAGGAATAATAAAATTCTCTTTTTAAAAAGACGTAACAAGTTCGATTAAGTTAATGTGTTGAATCATAGAGTTTCAAGTCCATCATATAACGCATTATATAAGCAGTCCTGATATCTCTCAAAGTCAGTATAAGATAGTCTTAACTTTCATGAAGGGACCTTAAGGATAGAGGTGGATTGGGGAATGGTATGGTGTGATGGGTGAGTAGTAATAGGTATGCTGGGGGTGGTTCTCTACGTTTAAACTTGTTATATATTATACCTCAAGCGTAAGTCACGAAAATGACTTGCACACCATGCCACCCTTAGGCAACATCCTCTCCCTAGTTTTCGTAAACATGCTGAGTAACATTCTAAGATTTTCAACAAGTTAAAACTTCTACGTCTATGTAATATATATATACGTATACGTATACATGTATATGTATATACGTATATATGTATATATACATACATATACGTAGATAGCTATTAAACGTCTTAGCGCTTGTTAAGTTGTAATTCGAATTTCAAGTTGTCGCCTTGAAAGTTCAACATCGTTGAAACTTTTCGGCTACGGTACAAGAATTATAATATACATGCACATACACACACACACACATACACACACACATACACACGACAAATAAGGCAGATAAAAAATTCCTACGTGTTTTTCGAAGAAATCAATTACTTTTTTCGTTGGTGTTAATCCTTTTCTTTTCAAAGACTAACTGTAATTCTAAAAGAAAAAAAGAGATGTCGAAAAAGGATAATCACATTTTAAAATGAGTTAAAAACTTTTGATGTCCATTTTGTTTAATGCCTATATATATATATATATATTTTTTTTTTTTTTTATTCTTACTTTCATAGTAATAATAAGCTGATAAGTAAGAAAGACGTAATAAAGAAAAGATTTATCATTCATGAAATATCACGAATTAATAGAAAAGATATTTCAAATGTAATTTTTCAAGTTACATACAGAGTGTCGAAAAATTTTTTACGAGCGAATTATTTTCTATAAAAACAATTTACTTCAATCTTTTCTTTGTCTTTTCTCCTTTTTTCTTTTCTTTTTTTTTTGTTTTTTTTTTGAAAACACAAATTCAATCAATCTTACAATTCATGTGATATGTTTATTTTTGTCAGGGGAGTGGCGAAAAAAGATTAAGATACCACCTGTGTGTGTGTGTGTGTTTGTGCGTGTGCGTGTGCGTATGCGTATGCGTGTGTGTATATAAATAAGTATATAAAATATACGTCATTTGGTTATAATATAAAAGAGAAAAAGAAAAATAAATATTTTAAATTGTAAAAATACGTGATTGGAGACGTCGAAGAAAAGGTAGAATTTGATATTTTCGATAAAAACATCATATCTGAAAAAGATATTACTGAATCTTTCATACACAAAAATCATTTTTCCGTTACGGCCACACTTTAATGTCGTCTCGAAGGAAATCTCGGGGATGTACCAAATATCGAGTAACTAACGACAAAAAAAAAGAAAGAAAGGGAAAAAGAAAAGAAATAAAGAGAGAGAGAGAGAGAGAGAGAGAGAGAGAGAGAGAAAGAGAGAGAGGAAGAGAGAAGTATTTCTATGTTGAACGAAAACAATGATACGAATTCTGTTTTGATTTCTTTTCCAATATACATACATATATATATATATATATATATATATATATATATATATATATATATATGTACAAAAAATATTATACAATAATATTGTGATAATATATACATAGACATCATAGATATACATATGTATATCGAATTTTACATTAGAAAAAATAAAGCGAGTATTTTAAGAGTTCTTAAGTGGAGTAAAAATTTCTATACGAGTCAACAAATTTTCTAAACTGATTTTAAAAATCAAGATTAAAATATTATTACACATCAAAATATTATTTGTTAATAATACTTCACATTGCATACGTATGTACATTATTTTCTATAGACGTTTAATATATATATATATATATATATATATATATATATATATATATATATATATATATATATAATCTTTTTTTTCGTAAAATAATTTACTCCGCTAATTGATATTTTTTTCTTTTTCTTGTTTCTCCTCTTTTTTTTTCTTTTAAATTTATTATCTAATTATCGATCGTTTAATATAAAAAAGCAGATAGAAAAAGAAAAAAGATTTGAATAAATCAAAAGTTTGCAATAAAGGAATATTAATGAGACGATACGATACGATACGATACGGTATCTGGTAATCTGGAAGAGATTAAAAAAGAGTTATAATAAAAAAGAAAATACAGAAAAATAAATAATAAAATAAAGGAAAATATATATATATATATATATATATATAATAG
>NC_060961.1:6522500-6557500 GCF_910589235.1 Vespa crabro
TATTTATTTATTTTTTGTTTTGTTTCGTTTGCTTTTTCTTTTATTTTTTCTTTTGTTTTTTTTTTTGCTCTATGTCGTTCGATTCGTATTTCAGAAAAAAAAAGAAAAACGAATAAAAATAAATAGATAAAAAAAAGAAAAAAAGAAATAAAAAACCTGTTACTCGCGTTTTCATGTTTGCCTGCTTGCATTGCTGTTATGATGGCATCTTGAAGAGGACAACGGAAAAAGGAAAAAAGAAAAAGAGAAAAATCACAAATGCCCGCCGACTTTGAATGACATTTCTCAATTTTTTGCTTTTTTTTTGCCGAGATGAGCCGAAATAAATGTTCTTCGCGATGTTATTACCCCATGGGCCCCCCATATAATCATTTACGATATATATTTCTCATAATGCGTATTACAGCTGAAATGTTTAGAGGATAATAATTTTTTTTTTTTATGATAAAAATGTTTACGATAATACCAAGGATGTGATCGAGTTATGGCCGTATTATTTCTAATATTCTAAAAACTCTAATAACTCGTCAGAAATGTTCAAATCAGTACCGAGTATTTAAACAAATAGAAAGTATTCTTGTAAATATCGTCATGAATTATTTTATTTCTATTTTTCTTTTTTCCTTTTCTTTGCTTTAATCCCCACCCACTACCATCTACCCACGCGCCTCGCTCCCCCCCCCAAAAAAAAAATAATTAAAAAAATGAGAAAAAATATAACAATAAAGGAATATAAAGAATAATAAAAAATAATAAGAACGTTTGCGACTAATTGTGCTGGTTGTCGTTGCAAGATAATGATTTCAATTTCAGAAATTAAAATTTCCTTTCAATGAACAATTAGTCGAATAAAAGGGGTCGCAAATGGTATTGTATAATATAATGTGTGTCGGCATTTCTAAATTCTCTACTCGTATAGAATACATATACAAATGCAAAGATACATATGTATGTATATATATATATATATGTAAATATGTGTGATACGTAGAAATCGTATACTTTTCGTGACGGGTCTCATATATTCCAGTGGATTCTAACCACTCTTTGCAACACGGTACTCTGATAACACGTATTTCGATATTATATGTGTATGTATATATATATATATATATATATATATATATATATATATATGAGATATATATGAGATATATATGAGATATATAGATATATGAGATAGGATGAGAAAATTTCGACAGATCTCCTATAACGCGATACTCTTATGATACGTTTCCCATACATACATATACATACGTACAACGAATTAATAAATAAACTTGAATAATCCACCATATAGATAGAATTTCATTCAATATGGTTTCGATACAAAATGAATTACTGATACGAAATGAATTGATTGTATCGGTAAAAGGATTGAACGTACATGAATCTTTTGTTCTACTTTTTTTTTATTTTCTTTTTTTCTTTTCAAAGAGAATTAAGAACAATGGAAATACAACGGGTCACATTTTATGAATGTCACGTGAGATTATGTGATCACGTAAATGTGATTTCACGTGGGTCGACGTTAATGTGTTTTTATCTTTACACGAGCCCACACACACACATACATACATATGTGTATATATATATATATATATATATATATATATATATATACTGGTACATCGCAAATAGACGAGTTTAAAACGGAAGTCTCTTGCAATTAACAGAAGTAGCAATTAACAAACCGGTAGGTGCATCGGTATAGTGAAATTTATGGTTCGATGCAATTTCGCGAGTTACCTTTTCCCTCTTGAACGCGTACGCCCCAAATTCTGTGAGTTATTCGTAGATACGTATATATGTGTGAATGTTACTTATATATATGTAAATATGTATGTATGTTTGTATGTATGTGCTAACGTGCATTAGAATTACGTATATATTCGGCTGATATCGTTCGAAAATTCAAACTACTTGTATAGTATACTACATACATCTATCTCCTAACATGTGTTAAACGTTAATTCGAAAGCAGATTTATCGGAACAAATGTATTCTGCGTTTATTCCGTGTTTTTATCCGCGATTTGTGTTATTGCAGATCTACTGTGTATGTAACGATAATGATGGTGGTGATATATGTTTGTGTATATGTGAGTGCACGCATTTTGAATGTATTTCAGTTAATATTTTGTATTTTTCTCTTCTTTTTTATTTTTCTTTCTTAATTCTTTATTTTTTTACCATTTATTCGCTTATCTTCTGCGTGCGCGTGTGTTGTTTTTTTTATCTGTACATTTCTTTTCTTTTACTTTTTTTTCATTTATTTATTTATTTATTTATTTATTTAATGACCTACTTGTGAGTCTACGTGCGTCTTCTCTTCTTCCTGTATTTCTCTCTCTTTTTTGTTTATTTGTTTGTTTGTTTGTTTCTTTTTTTATTTATTTTTTATTTTTATTCTAAATTTGTGTCTTATATTTGACTTTATTTTAATCACCCATTTGCATTTTACTCTTGTCTTTTCTTTTTCTTTTATTTAATTTTTCTTTTTCATCCAAAGATATTTCTCAACTTTTCGTAATTTCATAATTTGAAAAAACATAAAAATAAAGAAATCAAAAATATATTTATTTACACACACATACACACACACATATATATATAAATTATGTATATATATATATATATATATATATATATATATATATATATATATATATATCATTAAAATACGTATTCGTAATACTAGGAAGAAGTCTAATAATTAAGATTAGAAGTAAACTTCAATTAAAGAGACCATGAATATATTAATCATTGTTAATTTGTATAATTTATGAAAAAAAAAGAAAAAAAAGGAGAGAATAGGAAAAGAAATTCTTTATATTTTATATCATCAGAATACGTTGCATGTAATACTAAGAAAAAGTATAGTAATTAAGATCAGAAATGAGCTTTAATTAAAAACACTATGCATTAGTAGTATATTATGTTTTCAATATTAAAATGATTTTCTTGTTCATCAGTTCCACGAATATATGTATGTACATACTGACACCATTTATCACGTTTACCATTACATACATATGCACTTATACACATACATATAATCGTGTAATAAGGTGATCTTAATTTAATGTTAATTTAACATGACATTTTCTTAGTTTCTGATGAACCATTAAATTCATCCCACATACATACATACATACATATATACATACATATATACACATACACACATACATAGGCATTCACATATAAATGTTTATCGCTCATTACATTTGTCCATTAACATATTATTTCTTTTCTCGTGACACGTGTTTAGACGCACGTAATATACACACGCTATGCACTTGTTATTTTATTATCTTTTATTATCATGATATTTCTCTAATGATCGGGATAACCTTTATGTCAGTTTTAATTTTCTATAAAAAGAAGGAAATAAAGAAAAAACAAAAGAAAAAAAAAAGAAAGAGAAAAATAAAAGAAAAATAAAAGGTGAAAATAAAAATTAAAAAAAAAGAAAAAAACAAAATTAAAAATTGAAGATAGTTATAACATTTATTTTATTTTATTTTAATTTATTTTAATTTATTTTAATTTATTTTAATTTATTTTAATTTATTTTATATGAACATTTTACTCGTTGCATTTGACAATAATATTACCAAGTACGTTTTAACACGATAGAAAAAAAAAAAGAAATAAGTTTATTAAAATATAAGATTATTATTCGTAATTTATTTCCTATCTTAACTGATGACAATCATAAATTTATAGTTTTTTTTTTTTTTAAATAATATCGATCATATTTAGTTATACTATCAATTATTTATAATAACAGTTTCAATAATAAAAAAATATGTCAACAAAACAAAAACTCTTATCATTTTCATTTGGATATAACCACTCTCGAATATATTAGAATATATGTTAAATAAACATATGACTATTCGATACATACATACGTATGTGCACATGCATCATGCGTACGTAAATACACTTTAAATGGTCTAAGTCATGGCATATATAGAACGAACAATAAATAATAGTAAATATCCCTTGATACATTAACACAGGAGAAGGTTAAAACGTTCAAGAAGTTTAAATTAAAATACTTCGTCTCGTTAACACGTCTATCTATCAGCATAACGATTTACTATTTCTTATAATTTTAATATAAAATTATAAAAAATTTTATATATATATATATATATATATCCCTTATAAAATCTCATATCTCAATATACATAAGTATATAAACAAAATATTATACAAATATATATAAATTACATATTTTACGTATATGTATTATAAATTATTTAAACATTACAAACTATACATACGTATACAATTATTTATATATACATATCCCATCGATACATACATAAACATTATCTCATACATATATGTACATATATATATATATATATATATGATTTACATAAATATGTATATCGATTGTATATGATTTAGCAAAATTAATTTGATATTAATATTTAATGTTTCAGATAGTTTCGGTCGAGCTAGTTAACCAAGCAGTTGGCAAATAAAATAAGATTGAAGAAAAAATAGAGACAATGGGAAAATAAGGGGGGGAAAGGATTATTTCGATGTTTGGTCCGTTCATTGGTAGAAGAAAAGAAGTTTAAAGAAAAAAAAAAAATAAAAAAATAAGAAAGAATATTAAGTAATGTCGTCCTCGTTGATGATGCTCGAGGAGCCCGGTAGCTCAGGATTAAAATCAGCATTGATAAAATCAACGAAAGCGGCTACGAAAGAAGAGAAAGAAGCGACAGGATTCGACGAAGTTTCTACGATATTGTCCTTGTGAAAATACTTTCCTTTACTTCTGTTAAACCTTTCTTCCTTTTCCTTTTTTTCTTCTCTCTTTTTATCTATCTATCTATCTATCTTTCTATTTCTATTTCTTTTCTTCCACCCCTTTACTTCTCGATTTATTATCTCTTTCTTTCTTACTCCTGCATCTCTTTCTATACCCTCTAACAAGTACTTGAAAAAGACTCTCGAAAGCAACTACGACATCGAGGATTGAGAGACGCAACAGGGACGTAAAAAGTTTTGCTATCTTTCTCTCTCTATCTTTCTCTCTCTCACTTTCTGTTTCTCTATTTCTTTCCCCTTCTCTTTCCTTCCAAGTCATCTCTTTATTTTCTTTCTTCTTTCTTCGACGTCGTTGAAAGTGGACAGCCGTCAGGATGTTGCCCGCCAACGTGATGTCTTTCATGAAAAAGGTGAATTCTCTTCTTTTAAACTGTCTATATATCTGTCTATCTATCTATCTATCTATACATATATATATATATGTATGTATATATATACATATATATATATATATATATATGTATATATATTTCATTGCTTTTCTCATCTTTTACATTTTTCCTTTAAAATTTATTATCGAAAAAATATCAATTTCGGTTATATGTCAATGACTCGTAATCATTTTAATTGGATAAAAGTATGGAAAAAGGAAAATATCAAGTTATCTCTAAAGTTCATTCAGTTACCAAGCTATAATTAAAAAAAATATATATATATATAAAAATCATTACAATTAATTATTCTAATGTGAATTTATTATTATTATATATTAATTAGACGTTCAATGAAAATTATTAAGTAAAAGTATTAACAAGTAAAAATAAAATTTTATTATAAATAATTATTAAAACTATTAATCATTAAACTAAAAATTAATGTTGTACTTATATTATTATTATTATTATTATTATTATTATTATTATTATTATTATTATTATTATTTAGATGGAAAAAAGTCATTGTAGAACATTACAATAGAAATAATTTCAGAAAAGTAATGTATATGTATATATATATATATATATATATATATATATATATATATATATATTTGTAAATATATAAATATTAATTTATATATTTTATATAAATATATTTATATATATAGAAAAGAAAAAGAACAAAAAAAATAATTTCTTTTTTAACTTCATAAAATCGATTATTATATGAATTAAATCATTTAAAGCTACAAATTATAATTATAAGACACATACACACACATATATATAAGTAAAACAAAAACGATCTAATGAAAATGACATTTATAAATGACGATCTATTAAAACTAATTGTCAAATTAATAATATTATGAAATATTATATTAGGAAAATATTACGGAAATACTTATTGTATCTAATCGCGTCGTTAATAAGAAGCATCCTAAAGAGAAGAAAGGGAGAAAAGAAAAAAGAAAAGAGAAAAAAGGTATAGAACGAAAGCCGCTAAAGATGTCTACAACGAGAAATATCGGGGTTGGATGATGATGAAATGTAGGGGTAGATTGTCTACGATGGAATAAGGATGAGATAGAGAGAGACAGCGTCAGAAAGAGTGAGAGAGGGGGAGAGAGTTAAGAACATTTACATAGGTCGTACTAATTTGTTCAGAGGGTGGAGAAACTTCCAAGGGAGGAAACATTAGCAAAGCTCTTGGCCATAAGGTTTCGTGAAACGTTCAGTGGTACAACCTAACCACTAATTAGTGTTAGATGTTGTTGGTGGATGGTCAGTTGGATATCCACTGCTTACTACAAGATTAGGCAAGTACATATGTGTAGCCAGTTCACGTCGCATATAAATACGTATTCTCTAGAGTCTTATCCACAGTAATTACCATTTCTGGGATCAGTTTATTTAATTGCAAATATATATATAGAAAAAGAGAGAGAGAGAGAGAGAGAGAGAGAGAAAATATAATACGGGGAAGGGAGAGGGTATTCGTCGATATAAATGTTCGAGAAAATTATTTCGCGATTGTTCGAAAAAGTTATAAGAAAGTTCAATAAAAAAAATGTTTGCAATTTACATGCACCTTTCCGAATATCAACTGTAGAGTGCATATAAACAATTTATTTCTGATATCTTTTTTCTACCTGCGACTTTGTCGAGTTATTAAGGTCAACATATTTATTTTTTCTTTTTTAAGGTCAATGTTGTTTTTCTTTTTATTTTTATTTTTTTTTTTTTTCAGGACAGGTATTATCCATACATTTTTGCATATTTATATAGAGGTGATAGTTTGCAATTAAAATTACATTTAGTAAACAAAAAAATATTGCTACTATGTGTCTTTTACGAGATATTTGAAAGTGTGATACATCGTACATATACATATAGTATATTAGAATGAGAGAGACAGAGATAGAAGGGAAAGATGAATTATAATACATAATAAATATCATATATATATATGTATATATATATATATATATATATATATATATATATATATATGATATATACATTATGCACAGAGATATATAGATAGGCATGTAGAAAACGTTAAGAATATGTCCAATGAAAATTATATTTTTTATACATATATACTGAGAATAACAATACAATTGACTAACAATATAAATAAATATTTATATATATATATATATTTATATATTTTTATATAAATTTATATATATATATTTTTTTTTTCCTATGATTAAATTACATTGAAAAATATGTATATGTAATCGATTATTATATACACGTAATACTTGTGTATATTAGATTATATAATATTTCTAAGGAATATTATACATATATATACATGAATAATCATTAGGCTATTCTATATCTTAAATGTATTAGATGTCTCACGTTAGTTTATTAAGCACGTAGATCGGATTTCAACATTGGTATTTCATAAGCCTCTGAGAGAGAGAGAGAGAGAGAGAGAGAGAGATAGAGAGAGAGAGAGAGAGAGAGAGAGAGACAGAAACAGAGAGACAGAGAGAGACAGAGAGAGAGAGAGAGAGAGAGAGAGAGAGAACATTACGGTCCATTAATGTTCAGTAATAATATTCAAGGACGATATCGCATACCGTGTCCGTTCAATGATTCATTCGTACAAATAGGACGATCAGAGTCCTTTGAATTTCTAAACTAAACATTAATAACAGGAGAATTAAGCATGTGGCAACCATTTATCATTGCAGGTGTATACCTGTAAATTATGTACTACAAACACCTATTATTCTTGTTCCTGTTACGATTATTAATATATTATGATTCTGATGTGATTATGTTTTTGTGGTTATTGCAGTATGATTGATTTGTCTATGTGAGAAACTGTGTATATAATTTTTAAGAAATTTAGAATTTTTTTAACAAATTCATATGATAGATACATTTTAGATATATTAGAGAGTTTAGATTATTTAAATTTCTATAGCATTGTATAACTTACAAATTACTGTATATATTTTCTAGTACCTGTACTTTATATATATACATATATATATATATATATTTTTTTTTTATTTCATTATCTATTTGGATATTATGTTTAAATTTTTTGTAAATACAATTATAATTTTTAAATATAATATTGAAATTTTAAAATATGATATTCTCACGAGTAAATAATATATATAGATATAATTAAAAAATTTTTATTTATTTATTTACATAGTTTTTTAATTTGTTTTATATTTAATTATATGTGTAATATATAATACAGTTAATATAATAATATATATATATATACATACAATTATACGTAAAATTAATATTTCATATATAATTTAAAATCAGAACAATAATATTTTTCTAATAATAGTAATAAAGAAGAAAAAGAACAAGATAATAAAAGAAAAAGAAGTAAAACAAAAAACCATCAATTCAACATTTTTTTCTAAACCAATAATCGTACATCTATTTTGCCATTCGATATGCACATATATCTATACATACATATATACATACATATATACATATATACATACATCCATACATACATATATCGAATAGAGTATACTGCTTTAGAAACTTTTTCCCACGACAAAACGAAATTTATCGATACAATATTTACATATCCACTCGGAAACGTTAGAATCAGTCGTTCGAGATTGGTTTTCCACTAAAATCAGATTGTTCTCGATCCATTGGAAGTATTTCATGTATGTACATATATACCTATATATATATGTGTATATATATATATATGTGTATATATATATATATATATATATATATATATATATATGTGTACGGATACGCAAATTACATAGCAGACACATCTTGCTTCTATAGTTACACATGTAACTTTATTCGATACGCTATTCATATGTACGCACACGCATGCACATATGCATATACACACATATATTGTATATATATACTAAGAAATTTTCATTAGTAGTAGTAATACAATAGTTAGTTAAGAGAATGTGTGTATATATATACATGTATATATAATATATGTATGTATGTGTATATATATATATATATGTACATACAGATTTATGTATGTATGTATATATGAATGGATCTGACTATATATATCAAAGTATCATTATAGATATATTCGAATGAGTATGTGTAATAGAACATATGCTTATTTTCGTGTTTATCGATGCAACTTGCAATCACGCAAATGCATACGCTCAAACTGAAATGCTCTTTGAACTAAGAGCGAGAGAGTTAGAGAGAATGAAGTGAGTGAGAGAGAAAGAGAGAGACAGTGATGGAGTGCGCGAGAGAGAGAGAGAGAGAGATGTAATACGTTTACGCTGAATGTGTGAACAATGACGTAAGTTATAGGACTGGTGTATAGTGATAGAATTCTACGCTTCTATATACGGAAATCATTGTTAGAAGGGATATATAGTCATCGATAGGTCGGAATAAATGGAGATTGGATAGATCGAAATGATATGCAAATTGTTGCACGATTTTAACATCCCATTCATTATTTCTTATTTTCTATTTGATTTTATTAATATATATATAAATAATTGTATTATATCATTTGGTTTGTTATTTAAATATTACATATATAAAAGTTTATGTAATTAAAAAAAGGAAAGAGTCAGATAATGATTTTTTTTTAGATGATGATGTAGAAAATTAGATTATGATTTTTTATATATGAATAATACAAATAATTATATTTACAAGGAAGGAAATAATTAACAATCTATAGAAAGAGAGATAGAGAGACGCAAAGACAAAGACAAAGACAAAGATATATGCTCAAGAGTGTTAAATAGATTAAATAAATAGATCAAAATTAATTGATTTGCTATATTCAAATAATATAAATTATTATATTTTCATATTTATCATTAGTTATTTATTTTATTAAATAATTTATTAATTTTAATTATCATATTCAATTATTTCTCTATTATCTTTATATATATATATATATATATATATATATATATATATATATATATACACACACACACACACACACACACACAGAAATGAATAAATCTTACTATAAATATATGTTAAAAAAAAAAGAAAGAGGAGAAAACAATTAATAAGACAGATGTTCTTTTCAAATGTAAAAATGATAGAAAGAGAAATGAATAGATAAATATATAGATAGAAAGTGATGCAAGATATATATATATATATATATATATATATATATATATACGTATGTATATATGTATAAGAAATAAAATGCAAACTAAGTGGGAGAAGGAAATAAAAGTGAATATACGAAGAAACGTGTTCTCGAAGAGAAAATCGAAAAGGTAGTTTGCCATTCTATCATCGTAACCTCACCCTACATATACATATATACATATATTTCCGTATACATGTATGTATATATATATATATATATATATATATATATATATATATACACGTTGAATATTCCATCGTCATTGAATATTCCATACGAAGTCGACATACGTAGCGATAAAAATGAACGTTAAACAAGCGAGCTAGTAAACTGTGCACGATTCATCGATTACGAGTGCTTCAAATTCCGATTTGAATTTCTCACGCGCACCAATTTAAAATTTTTCGTCACCTTTTGTTTCAAACTTTCCTTCCCCCTCCCCGTCCCTATTGCATAAATAATATATTATTACATTTCCTTTTAATTTAAAAAATTGTGTTTATTTTTGAAATCTATCATTTAGAATTTTAAATCCATTATTATTTTTTGCAATGGTTATAATTAAAATTTTAATAATTAATAAAATTAATTGCAATTGAACAAAAGAAAAGAAAAGAATTAATTTTTAAGAATTAAGTAATCGAAAAATTTTTCTAATAAATAGGATTTAATAAAAATCTTTTTTTTAATTTCAATTATGGAATCAATTTATTGTTTATTTATTATTTATTACTCGAATCGTTTATTTGAAAATTATAATAGCATTAAAGTAGTTGAAATAATATAGAAATATGAAAGTGAACGATGAAATGATTCAAACAAAACGGATTGATATCAAATTGATAGTTTGAAATATTAATTATAATAATCATACAAAATCGGATCAACATATTATTCAAGAATATATTACTTTAAGATTAACAACAATCTTAATAATAATTTAAATAGCATACAAATAAACCATGAAATATTTCTTTATAACATGTATGTATATATTATATATAAATTAATTAATTAATTTCAATCCAAATAATCATAGTATCGTTTTATACATACAACAAAAATACATTTTATGCAAACAATAAAAAATATATTATTTCTTATAGTGCCTTATTTGAAAAATTTATTCTTATCTTTTATCTATTTATCTAATTATATGAATATAATAATAATAAAAATAAAAATAAAAAAATATATGAATATATTAACGGCACGCTTAACAATTATTTAATTAATTATTTCGTGGAGGAAATATTTGTTGTATGTAATATTATACACAAACACACATGTATATATGTATGTATGTATGTAAGCCTATACATTTGAACGCTTTAGGAAATGTAAAAAGAACGTAGGTGAGATTCCTTTATATCTACTTCTTTTTAAAAACTTCTTTTAACTATTTCCCTCGTTTCCTCGTATTATTATCGTTGACTTTGAAAAGCATTGCTCGTCTACAAGGAGAAATAGAGCTTGTAAAAAAGTTCATAGACTGAATTCTCTCTTTCTTTCTCTCCCTCTCTCTCTCACACACACACACACACACACACACACATACACATTCTGTTACATCTACTCGATCGATCTGGACCAATTTGTATGCGAGTGAGTTCCGTATCCTTCAATAGAAACGCCAGGATGACTTCAGACCTAAATCGACCTTTTCTATGTGTATATTCGTGTATGTATGTATGTACATATTGTGTGTATATATATATATATATATTTATATATATATATTGCATATATATATATATATATATATTGCATATATATATATATATATTGCATATATATATATATATATTGCATATATATATATATATATTGCATATATATATATATATATATATATATATATATATATATATATACGTGGAGACATTTTCCAATATTTCCAAGTAATACTCGCGCTTTCTTTTCAAATATCTCAAATTTCCATCTTTTTTTATAATAATTCAAATTCATTCTATCGACAAATTCTCAAGCGTATAATTATTAATAATTAATAATTAACAATTACAAAAATTAATATTCTCTGCAGTCATGAACGATCTTTCTTTTCTTCCTTTTTTTTTAGGTTTTTTTTCCTTTTTCATTTGGCTGAAGAAAAAAAAAGGAAAATGAGAAAAACGAAAAGAAATATATATATATATATATATATTGAGAGAGAGAGAGAGAGAGAGAGAGAGAGAGAAGTATATATTCGTAAAATCGAAGCTACCTAGGGATTAATAAAATTGAAAAAAACTACGATAATGAATAAAGAAGGGAAAAAGAAGGAGAGATATAAAAAAGAGAAAAGGAAAAAAAAATTAAAGTCATGAGATTTCGAAAGTAATTTTGGTTCTCTTTGTTCGCTAAATAAATAATTAAAACGCGAGGGATTGAAATGCGGAAAAAAATTTTCACGAAAGTCGAAAATATACACACACACACACAAATTAGACGTACACATATATACATTGGTATATACATACACATTCACACGTAATATTTAGTATAATGTATGCAAAAAAAAAACAAACTCGTCCTTTTTTTTCTTTTCTTTTATTTTTTCTCTTTTTAGCGTATCTCCATTCCTATCAGCGTGTCTATTTTCTTATTTTCTTTTACTCCTCTCGTATCTGTACTACTTCGTTATTTTATTCATACTTCTTTGTGTTCCTTTTTCTCTTGGTTTTTTTTTTCTTTTTATTTTGTTTTTTCTATTTCCTATCTTTTTTTTTTTAGAACCAGATGTACAACCCATTTATTTTGAAAGAATAACACGGAATCAGAAAGTATTTTTCATTTCGAGGTACTCAAAGAAACTAGCATTCTATTCAGAATTTTAATATTCTATGAAAATTTTACTTTTTCGATTCTTTGTGTGGTCTTATTAAACACTCATTTTTTGTTCTCTTTTTTGTTTTGTTTTCTTTTTGTTCGTTCGTTCGTTCGTTTGTTGCTTATCATCAAAATTTTCCATTTCAATGTTTAATAAATTTTTAATTGTTAAAATTTCAACAATTGATTGAATTTATTTATTTCAAGAATCATCCCTAAGATGATTCTTGAAATAAATAAATTCAAACTATTCCCATCTCTTTTTATCTCTTCTTTATTCTTTGTCTCTTATCTACTTTCTCTATCTATCTATTTCTTTCTCACTTTTCCTTTTTCTTTTTTCTTTTTTTTTTTATAATCAAAATTTTGCATTTTAATGTTTGATAAATTTGATTTAAATTTATTCATTCTTAAAATAAATAAATCGACATATTCTTTTTCTTTTTATTTATCTTTCTCTTCTCCCTCTCCTGTTTCTCTTCTTTTCTCTCTCTTTCTCTCTCTCTCTTTCTCTCTACTTTTTTCACTATTTTTTTCGCTCTCTCTCTCTCTCTCTCTCTCTCTCTCTTTCTACTTTTTTATACGACACTAAGCAGAATTTCACGTGTGAAACAGTAATCAGACACGCTACAAGACCATAAACTCTTCATTATTAGTACTATTATTATCATTATCCTTATAACCTATCTCTCTCTCTCTCTTTCTCTCTTTCTCTAATGCTCCCGTTGCCTCACAAACGCACAGTCGTCCTCTATTATCGCGTTTTCCTACATCTGTCCACAAACTATCTATTATCTCGCAACGATATCGCCATTTCCGAACCACCAGAGAGATATTACAGATCGTTAGAACGTGAGTTTCCAATGGTTGTTTTCTTAGGGTCATTCTCCTTTCCTTCCCCCCCCCTCTCTCTCTATATATATATATATATATATCTGCCACCTTTCTTCTCTTCTCATCTTCATTTTTTACGAACGTGACATTCGAAATACTTTGAGAATTCGCGCATCTACACGAAACGATAAAAAACAAATGAATAAATAAATAAATAAATAAATAAATAAATAATAAAAAGAAGTAGAAAGAAAAGAGGAAGAGCAAAAAGAAAGATGAACGCTTTTCTCTGGTTTCGATCGATGAACCAATATCCGAAGGTTCATTTTACGAAGAAAAGAAAAGAACGAAAAAGGAGATCGAACGTTTCTTTTTCTCTTTCTTTTTTTCTCTTTCTCTCTCTCTCCTTCTTTCTTTCTTTTTTTCTTTCTTTATTGTACGTACAACGCTTGCCAGATGGTCCACACAGAAAATTTATCGAAAGCTACGTACTTACACTCCATTACTTTTCTCTCTCTCTCTCTCTCTCTCTCTCTCTTTCTTTCTTCTTTTTCTTCTTCTTATTCTTTGGGACTTCAAGAATTTATTTATTCGTTTACAAGCTATGTCAGCTGATACTTCTCGTTGATTCTTTACAAGTTATTATAAATGGATAAAGAAGAGAGAGAGAGAGAGAGATACGTTTATTTGATCGAGAAAGATTACGGCCATTACAAGCCCACATATTTCTTTATAATGGCGCTTATTTTTATCTTTAAGGGTTGATCTTTCGAATATTCTTTTCTTTTTCTTTTTTATTCAGTTTTTTTCCCCTGTTTCTTTTAAGACTTCACAATATCACAACGATAGACTGGGACGTTAACCCGCGTGGGCGATCGTATATGTAAAATATTTACTTTATGATGGTTCCCATTCATAAAATTCACCTAATAGTTTGTGTCAATTTTATTTATCAATATTTATTAATACTAATGAAGAATCGCTCGTATCGTTTATTTGTCAGTGTCATATCTTTTATCTTCTTTTCTTAAATTTTTATTTTCTATCTTTTATTTTCTATTGTTTTTTTTTTTATATTCAATGAGACATTTTTACTCTCTCGTATTTCATTCAGTAATTAATAAATAAATATAATAATAAACAAAAGGAACTTTTCCTTTTTTGTCAATAATATAAAACATTTAAAATCCTAGTTAATTGAATAAGACGAAATAACAAGTAATCTTTCAAAAGTATATGTGATATAAAAAGAAAAAAAAATAAATCAGTTTCTTTTTTTAGAAAAGTTTCATTTGAAAATTTCCTATTTAATAAATAAAGGGATTTAATTAAAAAAAAAAATATGATAAAAAAGAGATTACTATCGAAGCATATGTGCCTGTATACATCCATCTATATATATATATATATATATATATATATATATATATATATATATATATATATACATATATATGTTTATGTATAAGGTATCAAAAATAAAGTCCAGAATTTGCCTAGACCAAATTAGAAAAATAATTGCTTTGTATAAAATGTTGAATAATTATATGAAAAAAAAGATACTATTTATTTAAATCGCACGTACATACACATACGTACATACACACACACGCGCGCGCGCACATACACACATACACACAAGTTTATATTTTCACTTAAAATAAAATTGTTAAAACGAGAATGTATCGTAAAACGTGTTTTGATAATAAATAGAATGAGAGAATGAGATAGAAATAAAGAATATTATCGATATTGGAAAAAAAGCGTATGTATCACATAAAGCGAATATGACTTATTTAATATTTCCAATTCCAACGTTCCAACGTGGTGACCCAAATTAAATCGCACACCCTGTGCATATTCTAGCCATTTACCGTTGGCGTAGTTCCAAGACTCCTGGCCGCATTATGCGATGCTAACGTGCCGGATAATATCTGTATATCTATGTATACATATACATACATAAGCATATACTCTACAACTATGCATACGTATACGTATATACGTATATAAGTATCTATGTATGTATGTATATGTGGCATACTTGAAAGGAAAGAATTTATAAACTATTATCGAATGTCAGTGAAATATATATCTGAGAAGGTAGCATCAAGAAAAGGGAAGGTTAAAAATATGAGATAAGAGATAAGAGATAAGAGATTGTTTATTCTGTAGATATAGTAGAAGTTTATTATGACGATTGCTGCATATACCCTCACACAGAGAGAGAGAGAGAGAGAGAGAGAGAGAGAGATACACATATTCATTGATCCGTTCATTTTTCTTCTATGTTCTCTAATAGTTATTTAAAACACACTTGAATTAATAAGAATGATAAAAAGAGAAAGATAGATATTACTATTGCTCATCGAGGTTGCACGTTTCAATTGTTGACCTTTTGTTGTCATAAATTTTTAGAAACTTTTGATACAATCATAATGCATACCTTTTTCATTTATATCTACGTATTTTTACTGTATATATATATATATATATATATATATATATATATATATATTTACTGTATATATATATCTTTCTTCCTATTCCATCGGGTTTTTAATATATGAAAAAAGAAAAAGAGTTTTAACATTGACTGTACACCATCTTGAAATTTCAAGCACGTATTTTACCTCTATCTCTATCTCTCTTCATTTATCTATTTGTCTATCTATCTATATATCCATCTATCTATCTATCTATCTCGAATCTTTTATAATCATGCTCTTAATACTTCATCGAAAATCCAGAACGATTTTCCAACGAGCGAAATAATTCCTATATCATCGACTTATACTACTTGATTTCTTACGGCCGATATATGTTGGACTTCTACTACTTCAAAGTAGAATATTGCTCATCACTGTCAGCTTTGATCGGACTTTATTTATCGTATTTCTCTCTCTCTCTTTCTTTCTATACTCTGTGTACGCGTGTGTGTGTATACGTTTGTTTGTAGATATCTACGTACGTACAGAACATATGAGAAATTTTTAATGGAAATTTCTGATCCTATTGAAATTAGAAGTAATTATGTCGATTAATTAAATATCATGTCGTTAACTTTCATTAAGATATTGAATTACTATAATGACTAAAAAGAAAAGAAGTATTAAGAGAAAAAAAGAAACTACAATAAAGTTAAATAGAGTTAAATTTAATAATAATAAATATTTATGAAATATACGTCGTTATGAAATATTATACGTCGATTAATGATGACGTACATGTTTAAAGTATAAACATTTTTTATATACGTATATGCGTCTATATATATATATATATATATATATATATATATATATATATATATATATATATATTCTCCCAAAAACGTCGAATATCAATTAATTTGATCATAGAATATGTAAAAAAAAAAAAATACGGATTAAAAGTGTAAGGTGATTTTTTTTTCTTTTTTTATTCGATTTTTACGGTTACGATTTTGTTTTTCTTTTTTTTTTTTTAACATTTTTTTATCCTTTTATTCCTTTTTAATTTTTTATCGTGACATTTTGAAAGGTTTCGCTTTTCTTTTTGGAAAATATCGATTATGAATTCGATTTTTTGAAAACTTCTGGCATACCCATGCAATATTTTTGCATTTATTGAGAAGCTTTTAAGTTGAATCGCAGGTATAAAAGTCTCATTAAATAGCGATTATCTCTAACGTAGGGATTTTTTGTTATATCGTGTTACAGATGGTGACGACGCAATCGGAATCTGGTACGACCGGTGCTGTTACACCGGAAGAGAGTGGAACAACATTCAGCAAATTGCGACAACTGGGTACCGGATTAATGATGGTAACAGGAAACGGTGAGTCATTATTTTTATTTCATTATTTTATTCGAATGTTTATATCAGAGTTTTTCATATATTTTCAAAATATTTTATCTGAGTTTCCTATTGAATCAATATAAAAAAAAAAATAATAATAATAATAAGAAGAAGAAAAATAATTAATGAAAATGAAATCAATATGACAGAAAGAGAGAAAGAGAGTGAGAGAGAGAGAGAGAAAGAGAGATAGAATGTTGGATAGATTTTATTTTCAAACAAATGAAAATTTGATCAACTTGATTTTAATTTTATTTATAAATAATTTTTTACTTAAAATAATTTAGAAAAAAAAAGAAAATAAAAACATTTAATTATTATTATTATTAAATTGTATATAGTTTATGTATTAATATTATATATGTACATATATATATATATATATTAAATTTTATATAATTTAATTATTGTTATTAAAATAAAAACGAAAATTCGCAATGTGAATTATTACATTTTAATAATATTTTCTTTTTTTTTTATCTAACACGAAATCGAATAAATGTTTCATATTTCAAAGAGTATATTATTTCAATAATGTATAATTATGATCGTTCAATGATCGAAGAAAATGCTTCCTGTAAATAATAAGGAGGGAGAAGAATAGGGAGAAACATAAAGACAAAAAAAGTCAGATAAAGAAGAAGAAAAAAGAGGTGATAAAAAACAATGGAAAGATACATCTCGTCAAATTCTTCCCTTATCTTTCCTCTCCCCCCTTTTTCGTTTAACGACCTTCGAAAAAAAAGTGAGAGGAAGAGCATCGAAATACAAGTTTGTCGTGAGCAAACACCGATTTATGTCCACGTGTGCCTGGTTACACAAACATCCTTGATGTTTGTCCAATTATAGTCCTGGGTGCGTTTCGGGATATAAAAGCTTGGACAAGTGTGCTTTATATCATAAGGGGGCTGCACAAAGAAAATAGCAAAAGGGAAAATAAGAAAATATCAATTTTTATGTGTGCCCATATCACTGCGCGCGCGTGAGTACGCACATGTCTCTTATCGTACGCGCGTGTATCCCTTGTTACTATATTTTTCTCACCTTTTCTTTTACTTTTTTATTTTTTCTTCCTTACCTCTTTATCTTTTCAGAAAAATTATAATTTTCTTCCTGCCTCCTTCCTCCTCTTATGAATTGTAATTTTTTTCTCCCTAACCCCCCTTCCCCTCCCCCACCCTGAATTATAATCTCACTTTTCTTCTTCTTTTCGAAAGATATATTTTCTTGTGAAAATTAAGAGTCGCTAATCGAACCAAATGTCTCTATAAGTGTGTCAAAAATTCTTGGATGATTTTAAAAATGATGTTTTTCTCTTTATTTTTTTCTATATTATTATTTATTTATTTTTTGTTTTTTTTCTTCTTTTTTTTTTTTGTCAAATAATAAAGCCACAAGCACGCAGGAGTAACTCGAGAAGGGACTGATAGATTTTTCGAAAGCAGCCTAGGAACTTTTTTTTATTTATTTATTTTTTTGTTTTATTTTCTGGACTCTACCTATATTTTTAATAAAACGAAGAATAAACTTTACTAGCTTTATTAATATTTAATTAGAGAGATGTTATTTTTTTCTTTTTTTTTTTGTTCTTTTTTTTCTCATTTTTATGGATAATTAGGATAGTAAGCAAACACGAGCTCGTATATTTAAATTCTGCAGGACCGTCATAGTCGTAATCGTAATCATCAGGGTTAAATGGATGTGACACTGACGCGTGAATCGGACGGCGATCAATTAATCGGCCAGTTAGAAGAACGGAAATGATAGAAACGCTTTCGAACGTTTGCCGACGCTTCTATCTATCTATCTATCTATCTATCTATCTCTATCTCTCTCTGTCTCTCTTTCTATCTATCTATCCATCTCTATCTCTATCTCTCTTCCTCTTTCTCTCATTCTCTCAATCTCTTTCGTTAGAGTGACAAGTCATTTGGAAAAGTGGCTATCGTTGAATGATCCAAACACAGTTTCAAACTTTATCTTTCGATTCTATGAAAAATAGGAATCTCTCGAATATAAATTCTAATAAAATCGTAGGGGAAAAAAAAATATGATGATCCATGAACGTTGATTTTTCGTATCTCTCTGTGCGACACTTTTAATAAAATCGTCAAATTGTAAAAATTCAAAAAGGATATAATTGTTTAGAAATAAAACGACGAAACTTTATTTCTCGTTTCTATCGACAATTATAATTATTTGTGACGTTTGTAATAAAAGTAAAAACAAAAAATTAAAAATAAAAAAAAATGAATACATAAGAGAGAAAAAAACGAAAAAAGGAAATTGATTAGAAACAAAATGGTGGCCGTCGTGAACGTCTGAATAACTTTTACTTTTCGTTTCTATATATGACTAGAATTTTTCATGCGTAACTACTAATGAAATTGTGAAAAGGCGAAGAAATAAAAAAAAAAAAGAAAGGAAATGAAAGAAAACGAAAAGAAAAAGGAAAGGAAATTGTTTCGAAACAAAATGGCGGTCACAAATACTTCTAAATTGTAATTTTCATTTCTTCCACGTAACTATTTATAGTGTTTCTAATAAAAGCGTAAAAGAATGAAAAATAAGAGAGAGAAAGAGAGAAAGAGAGAAAGGAGAGAGAGAGAGAATGCGAGAAAAAAAAGAAAGAAAATAGAAAAAAAAATTGTTTAAGGACAAAATGGTGGTTGTAAACGTACAAGTTATTATAGTTCTCAGGCACGTTGGTAATCGAGTCGACGAAGTGAAGGGTAACAATATCGTAACTTAGAACTTTCCTGCGGGAGTAAAAGCTGAAACGTTTTAAACATTCTCGTTCCCCTAATCGCTTCGGGCGATACTGAAGGCAAAGCTGAGTTTCGAGTGTTTCCGGAACGTTGAGCATTCTCTATTCCTTTCTTTCTCTCTTTCTTTCTCTTTCTCTTTCTCCTTCTCTCTCTCTTTCTCTCTCTTTATTTTTTTTTTCTATCATCTTGAGAAGATGAGAGCAAGAAAATTAATCGATTAAGTCTTTCCAATGATGAGAATTTACGTTGGTCGATTATTTGATTATTTTATTTAATTGATTTAAATTCTTTATTTAATTTTTAATAAACTAAATTTAATTTTATTAGAATGAATCTCGTGTGGAAATTTCGTTCGAAAGTTTTCTTTTTCGGCTCGTTGATTATCATTTTATTTTCTTGTATTAAAAAAAAAGATAAATAAAAAAAAAGGATATGACGATAAAGAAAATTTAGAAATATTTTTAATTAGAATGGGATTAATACGGACTTCGATAAAGATTTTACAGAAATTTTCGATATCGTTTTTATCGTCTGAAATTAATTTTACGTTGGATTAAATAAAAGGAGAAGAGAAAATAAAGAAAGAAAAATCCGAAGAATTTGTATTAAATAAAATTGGGATAAATTCAATATGAGTATATTTATCTGATCGACAATAATTTTACTTTATATAATGTAAAGAATCATGACAGAACTAAAAAAAGAAAAAGAAAGAGGTAATAAAAAAAATTAAAAACAAGAAAAATATTTAAAATAAAATTAGAACAAATGTAGAAAGTCTCTAATATTAAATATTATATTAAAAGTTTAGTCGTTTAGTTGTGCTTTTAGAGAGATAACAAAAATAAGTACGGAAAGATACGTCACGAAAGAGACTTTTTTCTTTTTCTTTTTGTCTATAAGCGAAAAAATAATGGAGAGAAAAAAACGCGATAAAAATGAAAACAGTAAACAAAAAATAATAATAAAAAAGGGTTAAAAAGGGGGAAAAAAAGGGAGGAAAGAAAGAAACGCGAGCGACGGGATTGAAGCGCGTGAAAGCGCATTTTTTGGTGGATGATTAAAAATCCTTTTAATCGTCCGATAACGCGAAATGTATTGCATGCATGTATGCGTCGTTTCATCGCCAGCAGCATTCTTTTTGTTTTTCCATTGGAATTGAGATATTTGAATATGTAGATGTATCAACATGACACATTTACGTTTCAGCATTTCCCTTTAAACCAAATTAACATTAAACATTGCTATTATTTTCTCTTTCTCTCCCTCTCTCTCCCTCTTTCTCTCTTTATTTTTCTCTTCTATATAATTTATTAATTTTAAGTTCACCCTTCAATATAAAAGATTATATAAAATATGATTGAAAATTCAAATGAACTAATTCCAATTTATTACACGTTCTTATTATACATTCATCTACACTTAATAACAATCTCGAATATAATTCATTAAACTTTATGTATATATATATATATATATATATATATATATATATACATATATATTAAATTTAAATAAATATTATGATACTATGTATGTAAATATTAAAGCAACATTTTAATATTCTAATATATACATATATTCTCATAATATACATATGCATATATTCTTTTTCTCCATACTTTAAGAGTATTAAGAGATAGAATATTATATATATGTATGTATATATGTTGATATATATATACATATATATATATATATATATATACATATATATATATATATATATATATATATATATTAATATCAAATATTATAAATAACTTTCTATAAAAAAATATTGTGATATTATAATAATATGTAAATTAACTTTATTTGAATTTATATACATATATATATATATATCAAAATTTTTAAATATTTTAAAAATTTTATATTACATATAATGAAAAATTTCCTTCGAATACAAAAATCAATCGCTTATTATCGATTTAAAACAAAATGAATAAAAATTGCAATAAAAATACAAGATAAAATTTTTTATATTTAATCATTATATATCTTCAATAATATAATTTATTATTAAAATTCAAGTACATCCATTAGCTTATCTTAGGAAATTAAAAGGAAATTTTTAAAAAGGATCATTTGCAAGGTTCAATCTGATGACTAAGAATATAAATTCACTCTCTATCTCTATTTCTTTTTCGCATGAATTTAATTTCACCCCGTTAATAACAACATTTCAAATATTCTATTGATTTATATCATTTCTAAAGTCCGTTTCATCTTTTTTCTCTCTTTCTCTTCCCTTTCACCACCCTCCCTGACTCACCCATCTTTCAATCTATCCAATTAACTCTCCTTTCTTGCTCTTTTTCTCTCTCTTTCTCCCTCTCTCTCTCTCTCTCTCTCTCTCTCTCTCTCTCTCTCTCTCTCTCTCTCTCTTGTGAACTTCGTTCGTTGCTTTCCTCGATACAACCTTTCGTGGCAAACTAAATGCGTTTACCTACACGAAATCAGAGAAAGCTATTCGTTTACTTTTTTTTTACTTTGAATATTCTCTCTCTTTCTCTCTCTCGATATATATATATATATATATATATATATATATATATATCTTTTTTTTTCTTTCTGTTTTAATTATTATGAATAATAAATCTTCACGAGTATTTGCTTCCACATTTTTTGTCTTATTTTCTTTTTTCTCCTTTTTTTTTTATATCGAGAGATAATCGATAATTGGTATAATATTGAATATACTTGAACAAATACGAAGATAAATGAGTTGCTTCTATTTTGCAAGAAATCAACTCGTTTTCAGTGATATATTTACACACACACATACACACATACACAATACACAAACGTGTATATATATATATATATATGTATATATATGAATTAATAGATATTTTTTAATCGATATAAAATTATACTTCTTCTATTTTACTTTTTCTTTTTTTTTTCCTTTTTTTTCTTTTCCTTTTTTCTTTTTCTTTCCTTTTTATCTTTTCAAAATGAGCAATAAACTTTCACGGTTATCGCGCTATATTTTTCGTCCCATTTGTTTTCTACTTTTTTATCTGCGATAAGTTAAGGAATGTAATAATGTCGAACATACTCGAATAAATACGAAGGAAAACAAGTTGCTTCTCCCTTGCAAGATATCTGTTCTCTTTGTCAAGGTTTTATTATTATTTTTTTTTTCTTTTCTTTTTATTCTTTTTGTTCGCTTCTCTTTTCTTTTTTTTTTATGAACTTATAATTCATAAAGAATTGTACTTATTTTAATGGAATACTTTTTCTCTATCATTCTCTCTATCTGTTTTAAAGATGATCGATAAACTTTCACGACTGTATTTTTTTTTCTTTTTTTTCTTTTTTTCTTTTCCTCTTTTAATCGCAAAGAGTTAGGGAATGGAAAAATATCGAACATGGCCGAACAAATACGAATATAAACAAGTTTCTTTTACTTTGCAAGAAATCTCTTCTCGTTATCGCAGTTTCATTTTTTCTTTTCCTTCTCCTTTATTTATTATTTTAATGAACGTTTTATAATTCATATAAAATTATACTTCTTTTGCTTTGAATATTTTTTCTGTATCTTCCCTTTCTCTCTCTCTCTCTCTCTCTCTCTCTCTCTCTTTCTCTCTCTTTTCAAGATGATCACTAGTACTGTGATCCATATTTATTTTCTTTTCTGTTTTTTCTTTTTAATCCGTAAAGAGTTAACGATATAAAAATTTCGGATATACTCGAACAAAATGGTAAACAAGTTGTTTCTCTTTTGAATCCAAATCTCAGCTCGCTATTTTTGATATTTCACTTATTTATTTTGTTTATATATTTCTCTGCTATTTTGTATTCTTTTTATTCCTTGTATTTCTTTTATATATATATATATATTTTTTTTTTTTTTAACAAATATGTTATAATTCACACGAAAAATTACAGCTTCCGCTTTATCATTTTTACGATTCATTGAAGCTTTTTAGTACTTTGAAAGAAGAGAAAAATTTCCGTTGTATGTGTGCATACAATCTATATGTGTATATGTATATGTATATGTATATGTACATAACCCCTAGTATTATACAGGATGGACTAAAAGTTTTCGAATGAATTTTAAAAAATCAATATATTACTCTTCGCCAAATTTTTAAGCTTCTTATAGTTTTACGATATGACAAATAAAAAAAAAAAAGAAGGAGAAAGAAGAGAAAAGAAGAAAGATCAGCTGTAAATAAAAAGTCTCGGATAAGGGCAATTAATAATTAAAATCGCTTAAGTACTTTTGGATCATCCTATACATATACGTATGTACATATAATAGACATTTCCATATACATTGACCCACCTAGAAACTTTTGGCCTACCTTGCAAATATGTGTACATACAGTAGACATTTTCATATACATATATATGGAGACTGTGGGAGGAGGAGTGTACACGTGTGTGTGTGTATGTGTGAATTTGTGTGTGAATGGTTTATATCTCAGGATCGATCGTATTTCGGCCGTCGAAAGTAGTTAAGGTACTCGACTTTTTCATCCAAATGGTCGGATCATACACGGACTGTTCCACTTACCTCGAATCATTTTAAAGCAAGATGCTTTTCATCTTCTATTTTTCATTTACATTTATTTATTTATTCGTTTATTTATTTATTTATTTAATTAATTATTTCGTAGCATTTTTATGGAAAATTCGATGGGTTTTTTATTTTTTTATTTTTTCCTTTCCCCAAAAGGAAACTTTCCATACGCAATCTTGTCGGCCCTCATACGTATTGCATTTTCTCACAACGAGAAATGAAGTTTACTTTTTCTTATTGAAGGAAAAAAAAGAAAATAAACTAAAATAAAACAAAATAGAACGTAAAGAACAATAAGTAGTTTTTCAATATTAATTCTCTTATTAGTTCCTTCAGAAAATTTATATGATTTAAACAAGTGAATTTGTATTTATTTCTCTTTAATATTATATATATATATATATATATATATATATATATATATATATACATGGATATACGAGCCGTTTATTTTGAAAGTGGGCTAACTCCATTTATCTTCAAATCGAGATATTTAAGGGTTTTCGTTTCAATGAATTTAAAAATATACGTATAGGATACTAATGAGTTATACTGAGTGTATCTAAGGGTGTTAAATTTATAGTTCCTATTAAAATAGTGGCAATTATTAAATGAATAATATGCGTTTTCTTATCAAGAATGGAGTTAGGCCACTTTCAAAATTAACAATCAGATTCATTATAAAATTTGTAGGTGCCCAAGTCCATTCAATATAATTTAAGATGCTTTAAATTGAAAAAAATAATACTCAATTTATTTTACATATCTTCAAAACACTTCGAAAACATAATTTATGCGATTCAAAACATTTTTTAACTACATAACGTACAAAATTACGAACACAAATTTATTACAAAAAAAATTTACTACTCATCTAGATTTTGTATGTGTGAAAGGGATTTGAAGAAATCATGATGTTCCGGTGGTATATATCGTAATAGGTCAATTATGTCCTTGAATTTTGCTGTTGTAATTTGTCTGATATTTTTATACAGTGGTGTCAATACAATATTTTCGAACTTTCTTGGTCTACCCCGACGTGGTAATAAATTCAGGACTTTAAAATTTTCATTTTCATTCATTGATGTCTTATAGAAAATTTTATATTATAAAGAAATATTTTTTATTTCCTTTTAATTCAAGGATTTTCATTTATTTGTATAATAATTTTTACAATGATTCACGTTCAAGTATTTCATCGAAAAGTAATTTCTTTTTTTGTTTTTTACAAATTGAAATTATATACAAACGGAAAACGACGTTTAAATAATAAAGTCTTTTTTATACGAATAACTTTATGGAAATTAAAAAAAAAAAAAAAATAAATAAATAAAAAAGAAAACAAAAAAAGAGGAAAGCTTCTGTTTCAATAATCACTCTTAAAGAAATAATAAATGTTTCATCGAAATATCGTTGCTCAAACGAATCCATGAATTTTTCGGATAAACCTTCTAATACGATACGTAAGGCTTTTCAATGAAATATTTATAAGATTTCATATTGAACAAATATTATTTTTTCTTCTCTTTTTTTTTACACTTGTTGTAAACAAAAAGAAATTAATATGTTATTTAAAATAATATTACTTATAATAAAATCATTCTTATCAATTCAATCGTTACGATATGATTGTTTTATATATCTTTTTGCGCAAGTGCGTATTGGAACATCTGTTCGTAAAGATTTCCTTAAGATGAGACGAACGACGATTTAAATTTTTATAAGGCTATTTAAAGTCTTTCTACCTGAAATTTAGAAGAACTTCTTTTGTACTACAAGAGACTGAGAAGGAGAGAGAAATAATGATTAAATACACAGGGGGCGGGGGAAAGTATCCCAGGGGGCGAGGCTAGCCTAATAGGGGGCGGGGGAAAGTACCCCAAGGGGCGAGGCGAACTTGGTAGGGTGCGAGGTTAAACTGGTAGGGGCGGAGCTAAGTACTCTGGGATGCTTGGTGGGGGCGGGGCTAATCTAGTCAGAAGCGGGCCCAAATATCCCGGAGGCGTGACTAACCTCGTACGGGCGCGGCTAAATACCCCGGGGGTTAAACTGATAGGGGTGGGCCAAGTACCCCAGGGAGCGGGACTAAACTGGTAGGAGTTGGGCTAACCTACTAGGGGGGGCTAACCTGATAGGGGGCGGGCACCTGGTAGGGGCCGGTCAAGTACCCCAGGGAGCGGGACTAAACTGGTAGGAGCTGGACTAACCTACTAGGGGGGGCTAACCTGATAGGGGTTGGGCTAACCTGGTAGGGGCGGGTCAAGTACCCCAGGGAGCGGGACTAAACTGGTAGGAGCTGGATTAACCTACTAGGGGGGGCTAACCTGATAGGGGGAGGGCTAACCTGGTAGAGGCGGCCATATACTATATATCTGTATCTGTGTCTGTGTGTATGCATAGAAAGAAAGTCGATAGTGGAGAACATGTTTTCATGGAAGAAACCTCGTGGAATTTGTATCCGAAGTCCCATAAGACCTATTTCTCTCTCTCTCTTTCTCTCCTCGATTTTCTAAGATAGTCATATAGTCATATAATCAATAGGCAGTATAATCATTCATAGTCCTTATAGTCCTTATAGTCATTTATAGTCTTTATAGTCAGTATAATCAGTATATTCATTATAGTCAGTATAGTCATTCATAGTCGTTTGTAGTCAATATAGTCATTTATAATCATTTATGGTCGTTTTTAGTCAGTAGTCATATACTCAATAGATACATAGTCAGTAGTCAACAACTTTCACTATATGTACATTTTTCTACTAACATGGGAATCACCGCGATTAGATAAACCGTGTTGTGATGATACTATTATCCCTTTGAATACTATAGGCGCACATATGCGTCCAGAGAAAGCTATCGATATAGACTATAGAAGCAAATACGCGCCTGGCAAAAAATTATGTTTATAATATAAATTGATTTTTATATTATGTTTCTGTGTAATCATTAAGTGCAAATTGTGATAATGATGTTTTCAATAAGAATTCATTGTTAACGATAATGACAATTCTTTTTCGTCGACGTTATTGTTATTATATATAAAAAAAAAAAAAAGAAAAACAAGAAAAAAAAGGGAAAATGCAGAATATATATATATATATATATGTATTTAAACATACATATATTACATAATAAATAAATTTTCTGAAAAATTTATAGCAAAAAATATTTGTAACGAAGTGTAGAATAATTTTCTTTTCTTTTTCTTTTTTCTTTGTCTTTTTTTTTTAGTCACACAACGTAAAATGTTTTTAAGCCGTTAATCATTACCATAAGAGGATAAGAAGAAAGGAAGAGAAGCTTAACGTCGTTCTCTCATTTTCTCGTCGACGAAACGAACGATTTTAATTAATCCACTTCTCTCTTTCCCCCCCTCTCTCTCTTTATCTTTCTCTCTTTATCTCTCTTTTTCGGTCACGTTCACACTCTCTCTCTCTCTTTTTATCCCAATTCTCTTATGCCACGTTTCGATTCAAATTTACCTTGTCGATAGACGGAAATTCGCACCTTCAGATTACTGAATCATTCCGCTCATTCGCAAGCCTTTTATGCCAGTAACATAGTTCAAAGGCCTTTCTCTGTCTGCCTTCCCCTCTCTCTCTCCCTTTCTCCCTCTCTCTTTCTCTCTCTCTTTCTCTCTCGTTTTCTTTATTGTGCCATTTGAAGTTTTCATTAGATCAGTAATAAATATAATAAGAAAAATTTAATATTTCAACGCTTTCATTAAAAACTTCGATATTCCGTAGACGAGAAGAGAAGCTTTTAGTTCTTCTTTTATTTTTTTTTATTTTTTATTTATTTATTTTTTTTATTATTTATTTATTTATTTACTTATTTTTCCATATCTATTTTAAAAGCGAAATCTGATGTAAATTTGTGGACGAATATGAATTATTTTCTTTTCTTTTTCTTTCGATGTAATATGAAATATTTCATTAATTCTCGCATTGAATTTTTATATATAATCAATTTCTTTGATTTGTGATATTACTTTGAATAGGTTTTTTTTACGTTTATTCAAAGAAGATAAAAAAAATTTCTTATCTTTTTAATAGTGGTCCAATTAAAATTTTGATGAAGATAATGGGTTATTTATAAATAAAGGGGTCTAATTAATATTTATTTTTTTTGTTTATTCGATTATATCTTTAATAATGATATTAAATTGGAGATTTCCGTTAAAATTAATTGAAACATTTCTATGATATTTCTATGCGTTTGCATAACACTTCACCACCCACCACCCACCACCCACCATTCACCCCCTTCATCATGGTCGTAAAAAATTCAATAATTTTTTTCGCGAAGTATTTCACAAAGTTTATTTTCAAAACTAACATAAAAAAATTTACGAAAATACTTGAAATTCTTTAAGTTAGTTTCTCTCGTTAAATAAATTTTTCAAAAGAAGAAGAATAATCGGATAAATTATAAAATATTAAAAATAAGTTCGAATGAAAATAACTCGGATAATTTTAACATTGTAAAAATGTTCCTTGCTTTTACTAAATTCTAATTGACACATTTACGACAATTGATAACGATTCGTATACCAACATAATAATTTCTATTAATTATAAACTTTTTTAATAATAAATTTTTCTTCTAATTACAAGTAATCGTTAACAAATTTTTATTAATTAAAAAATTTTATTAACAAATTTTTGTTAATAATAATGGAAACGAACTTTTTCGTAGACTTAATATTTAATTTTTCATTAAATGTTGCGTTAAACGACGGCGAGGAAGAAAAATAATAATAATAATAATACTAGTAACAATAAAAATTATTTACAAATTGGATAAAAAAGGAAACAAATTTTTCTTAACGTTACTTCTTTTAAATTTTAATCGAGCTTTTTTTTTTAATGTTACCTCACTGATACTTAATAAATATATTAATTAATTGGCACATTTTTTCGTATTAATAATAAATGAATTTTTTTTTCTTTTTTCCTTCTATTATTTTCCTTTTTCTTTTTTATCGACATTTCGAAATTCCAATAAACTTCGACGGGCTGTTTAACAGAAACTTGAACGAGAAATTCAACGAGTCCTCGTATTGTATACCTCTCTCTCTCTCTTTCTCTCTCTCTCTCTCTCTCTCTCTCTCTCTCTCGACACTTCTACGAGTATGAAGTACTCTTTTGCACGATATTCGCGGTGGCGGAAAATTCGAAACGGTCGTTTTATGACTCACATGAATCTCCTCTAGTTAGGGATACTTGACGATCAACTCTGTCAGCTTTCAAAATATCAAGAGTTTGTTTTTAACCTTTTCTACTAGTATCTTCATCCATCCATGTTTCATGTATAACTAGTTATAAATCTAAAGAAAAAAAAAAAAATAATAAAAAGAAAAGAAGAAGAACTAGTGAAAAATAAATTAAAATTTTTTTTTAATAAAAAATAAATATTACAACTGTCATAAAAATAATTGTCTTTTTAATAAGATTTCGATTTGATGAAGTATTTTTAGAACAAAAATTAAATTGAATTAATTGTAACATTATAATTATTATTTTCTAATTTTTTAATTAATGATCTTAGGACAAAGATATAATTAGATTGAAGTGAAATTAATTCATTTAAATAATAATAGACGTAGACTTTTGGATAGACGTAATATTCGATCGTTCATTCAATTTGACTTAAAAAAAAAAAAAAAAAAAAAAAAAAAAAATTATAATAATAATAATAATAAAATTTTTCAATTATTTCCGCATTAAAATTTATTATATTTATATATATAAATATTTCAAAAATATATTTAACAATTGCGACAAAATATATTTATTTTATTATTTTTATTTAAATATCTATAAAAAAAATAAAAATAATGGGACAAATGGTTCCCCAAGAGAACGTCTATTTCTAATAAGAATAATAATCGTCATCATAACGTTCGTTATTATAAACAAATGGGAATTTACCTTTGTAGGAATATGACGCAACATGATGATGGCCTTTGAATTAATCACGTCATCAAACGTATATACATACCTCATTAAAATAAATATTTTCATTAGGATTGTTGTGATCATTTCGCAAACTTGTCATACGATTAGTAACAATGTTATGAAAAAATTAACGATACACATGGATTCTTTTTATGGTTTATTCGTTAGACGTTTGTTAAATAAAATAAAATAAAATAAAATAAATAATAGATAATTAATTTTAAAACAAATAAATAACAATATAACCAAAAGCCAAAATAAAAAAAAAAACTCATATAAATATTTTCTTACTTAATTTCGATCGAAAATATAACGAAACCGATTAATGATTTCTTCATTATTAAAAACTCTAATAGATAGAATGAGTAGTACAAACAAAAATTAAAGAAAAAAATAAATAAATAAAAAAAATAAAAGAACATAAAAAAGAGAAAGAATGAAAATGTTGAAATTGAAAGCATTGTTAATGTTTCTTAAAAGATTTTCTCGCGTGAGAAGAACCATTGCTCTCGAATGAAGAATGAAGAAGAAAAAAAAATATTAGACAAATTCAGAGAGAGACAGAGAGAGAAAGAGAGAGAGAGAGAGAGAGAGAGAGAGAACAAGCAAAGAGAAAGGTTCGTGTCTCTTCTTCTCGTTTCTAATTTAATTTTTCTCTCTCTCTGTCTCTGTCTCTCACCTTCTTTTCTCTTTTTCTCTTTTTAACTTCTTTCATCGTACGAAGCGAGAAAATGTACGTCTTATAACAATTATTATTCTTTTCTCAAGAGACCTCTTGTGAATGAAAATAAAAAAAAAAAAGAAAAAGTAAAGGATAAAATATTGACCCTCCCAAGACGTCACGTTTTTCATATTTTTCACATTTTTCGCATAATTTTACTTTTCTTTTTTTTTTATTCTTTTTTTTTTATTCTTTTTTGTTTTTCCTGTATACTCGCAAATGAATGTCTATGTATAATTTCAATTTCCATTCTTTTTTCTTTCCTTTTATGTTTTTTTCTTTTTTTCTTTCCTTTTTTTATCCTAACTTTTTTAACTTATCAATTCTCGAAGAAAGGAAAGAAAAAGCAATCTTTGTTGGGCAAAGAACTTAATTTTTTTTTTTAATTTCTCCTTTTTTCTTCTGATCAGAGGAATGTAAGAATTTTTCAAATTGTTTAGACAACCTATCGATCTCGTTAAATATCGAAAGGAGGAAAAGAAATGATCTTTAAGAATTCAATTTAATTACTTTTAGTTTCTTATTTTTTTTTCTTCTCGTTGGAACTTACACTCGTAAGAATCTTTAAAAATGTTTAGATAATTTATTATATCTCATTATAAATGTTGAAAGTAGAACTGAAAATAATCTTAAGAAAAGAATTTAATATATATATATATATATATATTCCCTTCTTTTCTTTCGGAGAATATAAGAATTTTTAATATTTCTCTTTTCTTTTTCTTTTTTTTTTTGTAACCTACTAATCTTATCAAATATGGAAAGAAAGAAAGAAAAAGAGAAATTGTATGTAAAAGAAAATGAAAAGAATATCCTTAAGAAGAAAAAAAAAAAGAAAAAAAAAGAAAAAAAATCATCTCTTTTTGCGTTCGAAAATTATTAAAAATGTCATCCTTTATGCAATTTAATTACAGATTAACCAAGGTCATTTCTTTCTTCTATTTCTTCGTTTCATATCACCGTCAACCTTTTCTCTCATTAAACCTCGAACGAAATCTTATATACATACATATATACATTACGTCATTAATTAAAATCAAGTTTCTTCCTATTTTATTTTTCTCTTCTTTAATACTTTTCTTTTCTCCTTGCGTTTCTTTTCCTTTCTCCTTTGTTATAAGAGTAAAATATTAAAATAAAAAAAATATATATATAAATTTAATAATTATAAATTTAATAAAATTACAAAAAAACAAAAGATATATATATATATATATATATATATATATATATATATATATATATGTATACGTATATATAATCATATAATTTAGTGTAATATGTAAACGTCCAATTAATGGCACCATTTAGAAAGAAAAAGGGCACAAACTTTCTATTTACTTTCTATAATATTTTTAAGCACGATAAATTCGTTCGTTCAGACGAGATTAATTCGTAGCTTTTGCCGTAGCACGAGAAGCGTACATTCGTCACGCGATGCGGATAGTCGACGTTTACGTTATTATTAGAGGCTTTTACCGTGCCATAATTTTCTACTCTCTCTCTCTCTCTCTCTCTCTCTCTCTCTCTCTCTCTCTCTCTCTCTCTCTCTCTCTCTCTCTCTCTCTCTCTCTCTCTCTCTTTGGTAACGAAACATCAGCGACACCGTAAAATACGATCCGAAGGTGGCGAGTATATACACACCCACGAACGCACGCGTATACACACAGATAGAAACACACACACACACATAGAGAGAAACGCGCGCACGCACACATACACAAAGAGGAAAGCCATACATAATTTTATTTCGATTTAAAACTTCAATTATAAATCATAAGTTTTAAAATGAGAAATATTTTATGTCGTTCTTAAATCTGTTGAAAGAATATTACATAGATTAACGTTACGTTTGTTACATTACATACATAAATGCATACGCACATGGATTACGTATATAATTTATTTACGTGCTTGGAGATACATACATACATACATACATATTAATCGTTATAACAGAACTAATTCCATTGTAATTTTGTAAACATACGTACGGTAGGAGGATCTTTAGAGGATTTCGAGATACCTGAGTATGTTTATAATATTGTATCAACAAACCTAGAAATGACTTTGAGTCAGTCGTTAGCCAGCAACCGTACGGATCGGTCACGTTCCTCTTTCTTTTTGATTATACGTATTATACTCACGTACGTATCTATGATAAATACGCATATTAATCTTAATAAATATTATTTCCTTATTTATAATATTATTACGTCTACGAGATTATTATTCGATCATATTTTATTCGATTGATTATTAATTTAATATTGTTACAGGATAATTTGTAGTAACAATTATTCTTTATTATTTTCTCTCGATTATTATTTCGTTCGTTAGATTTATATGAAAATTATAAATGGAAGACGCATCATTTCTTTTTTTCATTTATTTATTTATTTTTTATTTTTTTCCATTACTTTTTTTTCATTAACTTTTAACATACAACTACAACGTTGAGCCTCGTACGATATTACTACATCAACGATATTTTTACTCGATCATATTTTACGATTAATTAATTCAACATTCTCTTACAGGATAATTTATGATAACGACTCTCCATGGGAGAGAGATTATCATACGTTATATACTTTTATTTCGTTCGTTAGATTTAAATGAAAACTATGAATGAAAGATGCGTCATTGATTCTTCTTTTTTTTTTTTTTATTTACTTTTCATTACTTATACATAACGTTGAGTTTCGTATATTACTATTGCATATGTTTATATTGATAATTCTTTTTTTTTTCGTTATTTGTAAAATATTGAGCTTCGTACGTCCTTTATTGGCAATGTACATTAATTACCACGTCTATAATATTATTAAATCGATGATATTTTAACTTGATAACATTTTACGATTAATTAATTCAATATTATTACAGGATAATTTATAATAACAATTTTCTATGGAAAAAATCACGATACATATATTTCTTTCGTTAGCGTCCAATGAAAACTATGAATGAAAGATACGTCATTGATACTTTTTTTGTTTTTGTTTTTTATTACTTATAGAACATTAGGTTTCGTATGTTACTCTATTGTGTATTTATATATATATGTATATATATGTTTATATTTCCTTTTTTCTTATTTAGCCAGCATTAAGTTTCGTATGTATCTTCTTCA
>NC_060961.1:6562500-6613739 GCF_910589235.1 Vespa crabro
GATAACATAAGCGATAGGTTAATCGTGTCGCTTTGAAAGCTTTAGCAGTTATGATCGAATCGTCGATGACCAAAGAGCAGACATTAATTAGTCAGATGATTAACAATGCGATTGTATATCCAGATCGACTACTTGGCGATGACATTGCCATAACTAGCTAAACGGACATAGAGACGTGTGCGCATTATGACATTGGAATCTCCTACATGGAATTATAAAGCCAACGATTTCGAATCGTTCCATCATCCATTAGAAAGCAGACATGATGGATTGGAACGAAATCTATTACGTGATCATAGTTAGAAATTTCAAATTAAAATCAAAGCTTCACGAAGAAAATAAAATTTATTCTTTTTTCTTTTTTTTTGCTTACTTTTTTTCTTTCTCTTTAATATTTTCAAAGCTATTAAATGAAAAAGAAAACGTTACGTAATAATGGACGATAAAGTAAAGAAATGTAAAATAGTTTTTATATTAAATAAAAAAACATGTATATATATATCTAATTTTTTTTATTTCAAATTAAATTTAATTAAATTTAATTTCTTCGCGAAATGACATCTCGATTAGCGTAGATTGGCGATTATTAATAGATTTTCTATTCCTATTATTTTAAATAAAGAAGATAAAATTTACACATTTCCGATAGAAATTTAAATGATTTCATTATATAGTTATGTCCTTATTACGAAAGAATAGAAAAAAATTCAAATGTAAAAATTATTAACAATATTCGATTTTATTATATCGATGTTGTTGCATTATTTAAATAAACAATAGAATAAATTACGCTTGAAAACGATCTTTTTTTCAAGTTTCTACGATTTTTCATTTCGAACATAACGTCTTCGAAAAATTTTCATTCATAATTTTTATAATACAGCTGTTCGTAGTAATATAGTAGTAGTAGTAGTAGTAGTAGTAGTAATAGTAATAGTAGTAGAAGTAATTTGATCAGCTAAGGTGCGTAAATTCTTAGAATTTACGCATTTAGGTCAATGTGTCATTGATCTAATTCAAATGAAATTATTGGTCAACGTAAACGTCTTCCATTTATATGGGAATATCTCCGAAATTAAAAATCGTAAAGACTTGAAGAAGATATCATTTTAAAAGATAATATTTTCTCTATTTGTTTAAATGATTAACAATTTATATTGTGAACAATTTTTCTAAACGTAAATCCTTACGAACTCAAATTTATTTTATTTTATTTCCTAAAAAGACAAATCAGTTTTCGACTGATCTATAAAATTGTTAATTAATAAATAAATTAGTTTTGTATCGTAGAAACAAATTTTTTGAGTATTATTGTAAGCGCAAAAAAAAAAGAACGACGAGCAACCTTAAATAGTTTAAATATAAAGGATGTCATTTTAATAATTAACAATATTGTAATATTACAATTTTATATTTTACATGTTAAAAAGAAAAAAGAATATTTCTCGTTATATTTTAATGCGAATAAAAAAAAAAAAGAAAAAATACCGTCTGATCCGGATCTACTTGGATTTTTGAAATTATAAAAAAAAAAAGAAGAAAAAGAAAGGAGCAATAAAAAAAAAATAGCGACAAAATTTAAAGATAGAGAGACAAAAAATAGGGGAAGAAAAGAGCACTGTAAAATGTCAACGGCAGCCGGGAAAAAAATTAATTTCTTTGTCGATATGCCGCCTCGAATATCGATGCTCACATGCGTGTCCTTCTAACCCCTTTCTCTCACGTCCCCCCTCCAACCACCTCCATCAAAAGCCACCCCGCAAAATTGCCACCTCCCCCCCCCATCTGTGCTCATCCTGGCTTCTCGTTGTGTTTTTACTCTTGAAACCGCAAACTGAAATATAAAACAACTTCGTTTGTAGAATAATAATAAAAGGAAAAAAAAGTGTTTCACCTCGCTTTTCATGAATTTCTTTCTCTCTCTTTCTCTCTCTCTCTCTCTCTCTCTCTCTCTCTCTCTCTCTCTCTCATTTATTTTCCCTCCAATTTTTTTTTCTTTGTAGATACTTTTTTCTTTTCTTTTTTAATTTATGCAGTTCTTTTACGAAATAGAAATTCATTTCTAGCAATTCTAAACGACGGATTAGGTCAAAATAAATAAATAAATATTTCCCACTGACTTCTCTAATCACTCCTTTTTTATTGTTAATAATAATTCTTCTCATTTTTTCTTTATTTTATTTTTTCCTTTCAGGATCTTTGAGATCCTTTTTTTCTCAGATCTAAAGAAAAAATTTAATTATCACGATTTTGATACAATAAAATTGTTTATGTTCGCTTTTTGATATTAATCAATCGTCGAAACGAATTTTCTATTTTTTTCTTCTTTCCTTTTTTTTTATCTTATTCTTGATAATTAAGATGAAATTTTTCTTTTTTTCATTTCCAATGATCATGAAATTAAAACAGTAAGAAATGTCCGTCCAATTGACATTTAAAAATGACATAATTTTTAATAAAAAGAATCTCGCAAGAAATTTTGCGTTAAAAAGTTGATATCTTCCGGATAAAATTTATATAAAACAAGAAAAAAACAAAAACAAAAAGAGAAAAAAGAAAGAAAGAAAAAAGTTGATAATAATTTATGTTTAATTAAATTTTATCTAAAATTTCGTCCCATCATATATTTTAACAATGACTTGTAAAAGTATTTGTAGATTACGATGTTACGAGAATGTAGGACGAAGATGATAATAATAAAAAAAAAAAAGAGGAAAGAAAGAAGAAAATAATCATAATAGTAACAATAATAATAAAAATAAAGGGGAAAGAGAGGAAGAAAAAATGAGCCATGAACCTAACCAATATAATTTCGATTTAACGGGGGCGTAGGTCGGGCTCGCCTAACCGCATTACGATGATATTCTCCATACGGCTTTCTCTCACTTCCCACGTTCGCTAGACATAAATCACACGAGATTCGATCTGACGGTTAATTTCCGTCGAAGGAACGCGTCTACGGCGTGCCTACGTGAAAAACTGAAAATAAGAGAAAAATAAAGAGAGAGAGAGAGAGAGAGAGAGAGAGAGAGAGAGAGAGAGAGAGAGAGAAAAGAAACGAGAAAGAGAGAAAGATATCAGAAATAGACTATTTTTCATAAGAAACTTTAATTGGATTGAAGTCTCGTTAGTTGTACGATTCCTATTTCACGCTTACGTTAGTTAGATGCTTTGATCAAAATCATAAATATTAAAGAAAGTTCACGTTAATGCGAACACTTTCTTTTTCTCTCTCTCTTTTTCTTTTTTTTTCTTTTCTTTTTCCTTTTCTCTTTGCATTAATTTGCAGAAGTAAAAAAAAAAAAAGATTAATGTTTTGACGTCGATGCAACACATTTGGAATTTCGTTTTTTATGAATATAAAGAAAACAAGAAAGGAGAAGAAAAAAGTCGAAGATCAATATATGTATCTACATTCGAAAGGTTCGAATTAATTTTTGATACGCAATAAAGAGAGATGATGTTAGCTGTTAACGTGAAAATTTCTTGCTTCATTGATTTTGAAAGAAAGATTCGTTTTTATGAGGGGGTTGGGGGTGCACGAAAAAAAATACAGAAGTCAATTTATATGCAAGACATTAGAATTATGATTTTTATGACGGTGAAGAGAAGGGGGAGGGGATATGGGGATATAAAAAAGGAATATGTAAAAAAACCATTGAATAAGTATTTTCAACTTGTATGTTAGTAAATTCTTTCTCTTCTCTTTTTATCTCTTTTTTTCTTTTTTTCTTTTTTTTTTTTGTTTTTTTTACGATTTTACTTTTATAAAATCGAATAAATTTCATACATGCAGAGACGTGTATCGATTTCACGAAACGATATTGACAATGCATTCGATCTTCATTTTATTTTTCTCGTTGAAATGATATACAGATCATTGCCATCCGAGAATAAGGGGGTAATTGAGTAAAATTGGAAGAGGCGTTAAGAAAATGGGTATCGTCCTTCTGCTTGGAAAGTGACTGAATATTTGAATAGGTCCTCGCTTCGCTTGATATACCCTCAAGGATTTTTAGATGATATCCGAAAGATATGAGACTCTAAGGGTGAGATGTGTGAGAGAGAGAAAAGGATATATATATATATATATATATATATATATATAGAGAGAGAGAGAGAGAGAGAGAGAGAGAGAATAATAGGAGAGTATATCCAAAAATTATATTTTGGATACTATAGGGTATCCGAAAATTATCTATACAGCTTCATCATTTTTAATGAAATTCAAGATGTCATATATACTGAATGATTAAATAAGAATATTAATAATAATCTATCATTTTCAAAAAGATTCTTTTATATTTTAAAGTAACAATTTTACAAACATTCGTGTATATATATATATATATATGTGTGTACATATAATTAGTGATTTGTATAACATTGTGTTTATATTTAAATGCTACTATGTATGTATATTTTAACAATTCCACGTCAATTCGTTTAATAAGGGCTGTGATTCTTATTTTTAAATGTCTGTCCATGTTTGTCCATATCTGTCAATCGATTATTGTATACAATATTTTTGACTAATCCCCGATATATAGATATCAGAGATTGTAACGTTGGGATATTCAGATGGTTATTTAATTACATTTTAGAAATGTATTTATTGTTCAGAGATTTGCGAATATGTTCAAGGCTTTAAAAAATGTTGCTTTTATACAGGAGAGATGAAAAAAAAATGTAATAAATTTTTTCGCGTTAAACCACACAACGGGGAAATTTTTTACACTTGTTGATTTATATATTATCAAGAAGATAGAAGTTGTATAAATAAATTTTGGACACCTCGTATACATGTACATACGTATGTACAAACACGCATGTATGTGTATATATCTGTCTGTATCTCTCTCTCTCTCTCTCTCTCTCTCTCTCTCTCTCTCTCTCTCTCTCTCTCTCTCTCTCTCTCTCTTTCTCTCTTTCTTTCGTATAAACAATTATTCTCTTAACTGTTAATATTTATTTTTTCTAACCTCTTTCTTTCTATTTTTGTTTTTTCAGTTACGAAATTGGCTCCAGCTAAAGTTACACCGGTCGAGGAGATACAACCGAAAGAGGATACCATCGATTCGATTATAAAGTGAGTATAATATTACGTTTAATAAAATTTTTGTTAGTTTTATCAGTTCGGCATTATTTCGAACGAGGTCAGAGTGATAAAAGTGAAATATTATATAGCTTAGTTAAATTGTAAAGTTCAGTTAAATTGTAATTGTAAAGTTAAATATGATATCGTTATAATGCTATACACATTTATATACACACCCAATCATTTTATATAATATTTATTTATATTTATATATATATATATTAAATAATTATTATTATTAAAATAATATATAATATATATTTGCACATTATATAGATAGATAGAATTTTTCGATATATTTAAAATATTTAATATATGGGGTATATATTGATTCTATGAGATTTAAAATGAATAACTAAAGGAATAAGAAAAATTTTCTTAGAGAAGAAAAAAATGAAAGAAATAAATAATGATATCTCAAATCTTTATCGTGTAGTAATCAATTGGTGCAACAAGTTCTTGAGCACGATAAAATATTAAACGATATTTAATTTTACAATAGATCTTCTTCAAGGATCTTGTTATATTTTACAATAAGAGCAATCTCAGCAATCTATGTTAATGGAATTGCTTAATAAAGTTAATTCACGATGAGCAAACCAAATTTCTTTATTCTCTCTCTCTCTCTCTCTCTCTCTCTCTCACTCACTCACTCATTCACTCACTCATTCACTCACTCTCTTTATCCATCTGCACGTCTATCTATCTTATCTGATCTGATCTTTATCTTTTCTTTTGCACTGATACGAAGCTTGTTCGTAAAATAAGAAACAAAAAAGAACAAGAAAGGAGAGAAAAAAGATTTAAAAGAAAAAAAAATGAATAATTGAGTTATCATGCTTCGTTGTGTCGGAATGATATTGAATATACGAATGAGAGAGAAAGAAAAAAAAAAGAACGAGAGAAAGAGAGAAAAAAAGAAAGAGAGAGAGAGAGAGAGTTCGAAGATTAATGAACTTTCCGGTCTCACGTCGTTCGTTCCTCTTTCTCCTTATTTTCCGGAAATGAAAATTTAAAGTTTGAAAATTTTTCAGACGTGCTACAACCATACCGACTACGTTCGTAAAAATCAATTCTTCCTAAATGAAATAGTACCTACATGTACATACATATGCTCCATGCTGTCTAAACATAATGTTAGAGAAATAAGAAAAAAAAAAAAAAAAACAAAAAGAGAGAAAACGTTTAAGCGATTTAAGATATTTAAATGATATTGAATCATTATTAAATCATGATTCATGTTTATAATAAAATATCTTTATTATGCAATATAAGTGATGCAATCCTGAAGAAATCTATAAAGCATAATTATTTATACTGATCAAAATATTCATATATAAAATATATGAATATTATATATAACCGTTTGATTTTGAAAGTGGAATAAGTCCATTTTATGAAGAAAATTGTTAAAGCTAATGCTTATTACAAATTAACATAAAATTTCTTTTTTTTTTTTTTTTTTTTTTTTATAAAAAAGAAAAGAAAACTGTGGACGCCGCCTTTTCAAAATCGACGGCTCATATATCGATCATTTCTATTTAAAAAAATTTTTAACAATTGTTCAATAAAAATATTACTAATCAAATGAATAAAAGTAAATAACGGAGTATCATTTTGGAAATTTGTTTAAAACTTCTTAGTGAAATTTGTTTCCTTTTCTTTTTTTTTAATAATATTTTTGTAATTGAATGAATTAGAAAATATAAAACTGTAACTGAATGATAAAAGTAAGAAGATTAATTTGTTGCAAAAACTGAATAAATCCTTTTCTCCTTTATTTTTTTTATTTTTATTTCTATTTTCTTTTTGTTTTTTTTCTTTTTCATATTTATTCAATTTTTTATTCATTTATTTACTCTTTTTTTTATTTTTCTTATTTCAATATGTATGTTTATTATCATGTAAAATTAATCAATACAAAAATTAATAAAATATTATTAAATATTTCCGTGGTTTAATTGATTTCAGTAAAGAAACATTTCAAACGACAAAAGTTGTTATATTTTAAAGAGGAAAATATGTAGTAATATTTTTTACATCCGTTTCGTATAAAAAGTGTTTCTTTTTCTTTTCAACAACAATCGATATATTATACTTAACAAAAGTGAAACAATATTTAAAACTTAACTAAAGTTGGTTAACGAGCATCTAAAGTGTATCAATTTATCGATATTCCAAACGTGTTATGACACTTTTGAAGTTTAACGATATTTGTTAAAATATACGATTAAAACGACAAGTACGGTTTACGATATTGTTACGGTAATTAAAGTATTGGAAAAAAAAAGAGTAAAAAAGAAAAAGAAAAAGAAAGAAATCAAAGCGAACGAAAAAATTCATCGGGTTCGAGATCGTTCGAAATCGATCTTCTTGTAAGTTAATTTCTTTTTTCTTCTACTTTTTTTCGTTGTCTTTTTATTTATTTTTTATTTTTATTTTTATTCTTTTGTACACACGACCAAATAAATTGGAAAAAATTGATTGTTACAACAGAAAGCCGGAAACAGGAAGTAAAACGAGCAGCGGTGAAGAATGTAGAGTTTGCCGGAAGTCCTTTGGACCAGAAGAAGCTTCGAGGACTTGCTGCGAATGTCTACAAAAAGTTTGCGAGGATTGTGCCTCGTACTCGACGACAACGAATTCAGACGATCAGGTAAATGTTCTTGATGATTATTTATCGTTTCGCTTGATGACTATTGATTCTCATCTTGAAATATAGTATAACTTTTCATTTTGAAGTAAGAGAGAGAGAGAGAGAGAGAGAGAAAGAGAATAGCATAAAAAAGAAAAAAATAGAAAGAAAATTAATTACTATAAAAAATAAATAAAAATATTGCATAAAAAATCGAAATTGAAATTCAACAAAAAAATTGTTTACATGTGAACTTAATTAATTATCAAATTTACGTGAATAATTATTTGTAAATAAGTGATACTTCTTTTTACTTTTCTTTTTACTTTTCTTTTTTCTTCTTTCTTAATTAATATCAATTTTAATGTTAATAATTAAAAAGTACAGTGATAATTTTTCGTAGATAATTAATTTTAATCGTACATATATAATTACGTTTACGATTAATTTTTAATTCATTTTAATAACGTACATACATATTTATGTGGATAAAAATCAATTAAATATCTGCCTTCTTAATTAAATTCAATCATATGTGTATAATTGAAAATTTGAAAAAATTTGATGAAAATCTTTTGATAATTAATTTCAATCATATGTAGAAAATTAATTGGAGATCAATGACGATTATTGTTGATAATTAATTTTAATTGTATTATGTAAATAGATATCGATCACAAATTTCTTTGTTTAATTAATATTAACTGTATATGGATCATAATTAAAAAGTGAAAAGTTCTATGATAATTTTTTTGTAATTTAATTAGTATTGTAGATTTGCAATTAAAAAATAACCTGTTAAGAATATATCGTTAATTAATAAATTAATTAACTTAGTAATCAATTAAATAATTAAATAATAAATATATATATATATATATATATATATATATATATATAAATTTCTCGACTTTAATATATACCACCTTATAGGACATATAGGTGGTATATCTTTTTTTTTATTTTCTACTTTTTTCGTATTTTTTATAACACCTATATTCATATGCATATACATACACACATATACACATATAAATTCATCGAATTTTATATACACTCTAGTCTTATAAACATAATATTTTTATGATAATATATATATATATATATATATATATATATATATATATATACACTCATATATATACACATATAATATATATATATATAAATTTAAAAAAATTATAAATATTTATATATATATATATAAATTCTAATTATATACACATATATATAGATATAATATATAGATATAAATTTGTGAACTTTTACGTACTATTGTAGTCGTCTTGGAGATGCAGCGTTTGTCGTCGAAAATTAGCCTCGAGGGACCAGCCAATCGTGACACAAGAGTCAACAGATTCTCTTCTTGAAGTGCCGATTCTCGAAGCATTGCAAAGAAGACATAGCGATGCAAGACTCGGTTGTCAAAGTGGTAGTCAACTAGGTGGTTTTGGAAGTGTTTTGGCACCACCAAAGGGCATAGAAATTCGAAGACACTCTGACGTATCACCTGCCAGCTTGAAGGAACTCGAAAAGGTATTAGAAACATCATTATTATAATTAAATTTTTAAATTTGATTTAGAACGATAAAACAAAAATTGAAAATGAAATAAAAATATAAACGGGGAAGATCATAATATGGTTTTCTACTCTCTACGTTAATTCACTAAAAATATACGTATGATTAATTTAAATGCCTGCCTCGTTTGGTACATTGATTTTAATATTGTTTTAAATACCCATTTAATTTATTTATTAAGGATTTATAAAAATATTATTTTTTTTAATAGTAATGAAGATCTATCGAATTCGAGCCACGTTTAACGCATTAATTTAAATGTAAATTTAATATAGCTTTTCACTAAATCCATTTATTGGAAATTATAAAAGAGTTATATTCGATCAGTAATGGAACAGAAAATGTAGATACATTTAACAATATATTGATTTCAATCTCAATTAAAATATCTATTTATATATATATATATATAGATTATATGATAGATAAAATAAGATTATATATATATTATTTATTACAACTTGCAGTACATTTACTTGATATAAATTATAAAAAATTAAAATATATAATACTCACGCTTAATGATTAATTAATTATTAATCAATAAATTAAATTATTCGTTATAATTACTTATTAGAAAAAAGAACAGAATCAATAGTAATTTTTATCAATAATGAAAATCCCAATGCAAAAGATCTAATTTAAAACATTAATATGAATATTGTTAATAATATTCATATAATATTGTTAATAATTTTCACACATCCATAAAATGGATTCAATTATATATTATATACCTCTTGAAACCATATTCTGTATCTTCCATTATCCGTTAACCCCGAGCAATAATCCAGCCAGCAGGAACGAAAATTAGTATCGTTGTAATTAACATGTGACCCAAGAGAAATGTCGTTTCTCAATGTGTTTCGCTTTGTGTAAGCTAATGGCTTCGTTTCATGGTGTTCAGCTGTTAACAACGGAGGATGATGGCTTTTATTGCTTTATTCATAGCTTCTTGCCTTCACACGGACATATATCCATATATATATGAGGTTTAAGCAACTTATTGCGCAAACATATATATATCTACAATTTACATCTACATACGTACATATATACATACATACGTATATACATATAAGATGTGATCAAAACGTGTGCGACATTTTTGTTTATTTGAGAAATTACGTAGTCATTTATTCTTCTAAATTAAAATTTTTAAAAGTTAAAACTAATCCCCCATTGTATATAATATTCATTGGGTACAATTCACTCAAGAATTTTTATTATGAATGTAATATCTTCGATGATTTTTAAAATATTGTTCTTTCATTCATGCTTTATTTTTTTTTATTTGTAATATTTAATCTAATTTGAGTGAGAATAAAAGTAAGAGAGAAAGAGAGAGAGAGGGAGAGAGAGAGAGAATGAGAGAGAATGAAATAGAGTATAAAAAAATGAAAGAGAGAGAGAGAGAATGAGAGAGTATAAAAAAGTGAGAAAAAGAGAAAGAGAGAATGAGTGAATGTGAAAGATAGTGAAAGAGTGTAAAAGAGAATGAAAGAGAGTAAAAGAGAGAGTAAGGTACAGAGTGACAGAATAAAAGGCTGTGAAAGAGAGTTTTAGAGAAAGAAAGAGAGAGAGAGAGAGAGAGAGAGAGAGAGAGAGAGAGAGAGAGTATGATTGAGACGAGTGATTGTAATTTGACGTATATTTTTTTGCAAGAATCACATATGGCCTTTGTTTTGTTTCGATCGACATTGGAACACTTAATCTTATTTTAAATAAAAAATTTTAATGAGATATTTAAATCGCATCTAAACAAATTGATCATAAAATCCAATCAATTCGAGCAATATCGTAGGATAAAAAAATAATTGACGTATAGAGATGTTAGATATATGATTATATCGTCCTCCAAAAAAAAAAAGAAGATTGTGAGAAAGAGGAAAAATAAAAATTATTTTCATCGAATATTTTTGTTGTCGAAGATTTAATAATAGAATACGGACATTTTTTGATATCACACCTTGTAACTATGTTATCACACATATCGTATTATGTATACACACGTGCAGTACATACATGTACATGCATAGATAAATAGTTAAATAAGAGATAGCACGGCTTTGTTTTTCAATGTTTTCAAAAAGATTCGATAATACAGATTACGATATATGTAGATATTAAAACAATAGAACAAAACATAGCACAAAGTAAAAATACACGTTGAATCTCTTTTTTTCCTTTCCGGGAGGGAAAAAAATAATGAAGAAAAGAAAAAGAAAAAAATAAGAAAAGAGGAGGAAGCAGATAATAGACAGAAAATTTTTTTTTGTTAACAGAAACTTTCCGATTTGTGAGATAAAAATTCTAGCAAGCTTCTTTATCAATTTTTTTTTCTTTTTTTTTTTTTCTATCGACGAAGCATCTCTCTCTCTCTCTCTCTCTCTCTCTCTCTCTCTCTCTCTCTCTCTCTCTCTTTTATCGTTTGTAATGCTACCTATCATTTCTCATCGAATATTTATATATGTACATACGTCGTTACTTATATACATGCATACGTAGAAATATATTCGTATAGATTGTTCGCGCAAACTACAATATCGATGAAGCTGTGCGTGCTATTAAAAAAAAAAAAAAAAAAAAAAACGAACAGAAAATGGGGAAAGACAGAAAAAAAGAAACAATATTCGAACGGTGAAAAATACTTCGTGGATTAAACAAAAAGAATGGAATAGTCTATCGATCGAATTCGTAGTTACATTGAAAGATTTTTATAAAATATTTTTATATATCGTAATTTTTATTACTATTATTACTATTATTATTATTACTAATATTATTATCATTATTATTATCATTATTATTATCATTATTATTATCATTATTATCATCATTATTATCATTATTATTATCATTATCATTATTATTATCATTATTATTATCATTATTATCATCATTATTATCATCATTATTATCATCATTATTATCATCATTATTATTATCATTATCATCATTATCATTATCATCATCATCATCATCATCATCATCATCATCATCATCATCATCATCATCATCATCATCATCATCATCATCATCATTATTATTATTATTATTATTATTATTATTATTATTATTATTATTATTATTATTATTATTATTATTATACAGGATAGACTGAATATTACTAATTGATTTTAAACCTTAAATCGTGAACCTTTTTTTAGGCTCGTAGCTTAATTAGTCTTGTAATTTCATAATTTGAAAAGATAAAAATATAAAAAAAATAAAAAAAAAGAAATAAAATGGCCTAAGGAGTCTCTCGATAAAGGGTAATCGATATTTATTAAAATCACCTAGAAACTTTTGAACTGCGTCCTTTATAATGATTTAAAAAAAACTAAATTATTTTCTATTACCGTTCTTCTTATATTACTATGAACATAATTATTATTATAGATCAGATTTTCTGATTAAATTGAAACTTAGTTATTTATAAAAACTTCCAATGTCTTAAATAAAAAATAAAAGTAATTTTTTTGTTCTATTTTAATTGACATTGTTATTGATATTATAATTAATTTAGTTGTCATAATATCGAGCGTTGGAAAATTTAACGTTACCTATCGAAATATTCTTTTATGTTTTGTTCGAATGATAAAAAATAAACCGCATATTTTTAATCGACTTTTCGTTGTGATAAAATCGTACGAAACACTCAGTTGGAAATAATCGAAAAAAAATTTCGCAAATATAAAAAATACTGCACATGGATTGATATTTTCGATGTTTTTTATGAATAAATATTTGTTTTCTATGATAACAAATAAAGAAATAAAAAACAAGAGAGAGAGGGAAGGAGAAAGAGAGAGAGAAAAGAAAGAAAGAAAGAAAGTGATAACATGGTAATATAAACAAAAAAATATATTCAGAAAAAAAGGTTCGATGAAAAAAATAGTAAAAATTTGTAATTTTATTAAATTTCGTGGTGCTATTAAATTTTATGAAAATTTAATAAACAAATATTTTCAGTGAATAAATTAATAAATAGATATGTTAAAAAATAAATTTGTAAATAAATGAATAAATAGATATTTTCATCATTAATAATAAATAAATTAATAAATAGACATTTTCATAATTAATAATAAATAAATTAATAAATAAATATTTTCATTATTAATAATACGTTTTTAATATTTATCGACGAGATTTAATTAATAAACAATTACGAAGGTAGTATAACAATATAAAAATATCAAAGATGATAATTTAAAAAAAAAAAATCCTTTTGACATTACCAAAGATATTGTATTAAAAAATATAAAAAAAGTGTCAATAACGTACATGACAATGACATTTAAAAAAAATATATATATACACATAACGTTACAAAAAATGTTAATGATGATGATAAAACGATGATTATAAAAACTATTATATTATACTAACGTCAATAGCAATGACATTATAAGGGATATGCATAACAATGTCATATATTAGAATCAAAAAAAAAAAAGAAAAGTATTATATTACGAAAATATTAATGACAATGACATGCATGTATAAAAAAATATTATATTAACAAAATGTCAATGACAATGCCGTAAGAAAAGAAAGAACACCATAACAAAAAAAAACAACACCATAAAAAAAGAAAGAAAGAAAGAAAGAAGGAAAAAAAATACTCACGATCGGTAAATACTAATCTATTTGAAAAACACATGTTACATATTGTATATGGCATATATTAGGCTTTTGAATGTTATCGAAGTGCATAACAAGCGTAAACACAAGATCATAATGTGTACATATCTCAATCATGGAATACATACGACAATATAACATCAGCTTGTTGAATCGAATTCTATAACACGCATACACCCATGCAATCAACCACCCAATCACTCACCCGTCCAAGCACGTACACACACGCACGCGCACACTTACATACACATAGACAGAAAGAGACAACGCATATCTTCATCATAAATGTGTGCAATGGTGTAGTCAGCCTCGAGCTCTAATCGTCGTATCGTAATGTTGTAGTTTCGAAAGGTTGCAGGGGAGCGCCGAGACGAACTCAAATGGGAAAGAGATCTCGATCGTAAGAGTAAATCTAGAGGTGGATCACCGGACCGTCATCAAGCGGATAGAGGAAGAGGAACGAGTCCTCAGAGGGTCGTCAAGAGTTCTCAACCTACAGGTAAAAATTTAATTTATAAATCCTTCTGGATATATCGCGAACTTTATTGAAATACTGATTAAACCAAAAATGTTTCTATACAATTTTTAGACTCGATGGAACCATTTCTTTCGAGACTTCTTTTTTTCTTTTTTAGCTTCTCTCTTTAAAAGACATGTAAATTTTATCAACCATACTCAATTCATTTCGACTCAAGATAACGATGTTATTTTTTTGTTTTTGTAATGTTACTTATGATCATACGATGTTATCAGAGCTTCCTAATTCTTTCTCCCTTTTTTTTTCTTTTTTTTTAAATATCAATTTCATCGTGGTTGATTTTTTTCTTTTTTTCGGAATTATTTCTATTTCCAATTTGTTTGAAAATATAATTATTTGATTTGAATAAAAAGCAAGGTTTGTAAAAATTTCATTTTATCGTTCGATATTCTTTTAAAAATTAATTATGGATTTCGTAGCTTTACAATCTAAAAAAGAAAAAGAGAGAGAAAGTTAAGCCAAAACGATTGATGAAATTGATTTTTTAAATAACTTAGCAACTTTTGACCTACCAATAGACTTTTCAATTCAAATGATATTTAAAAAATAATAATTTTAATAGTTTTTATTGTTAATATATTTGTAACACTATTATTACAGGGAATAATGAAAATGATGAAAATTTTTTGTCTACATACAATTATCTTTATTTGATAATAATTCGATTCGATAAAATAATATTATTTGACTGTTTTTTAGAAAGAAAAAAAGAAGAAAGAAAAGAAAAAGATAAAAAAAAACAAGAAATTCTTTTGTGTAATTAATTCTTCTTTTTATTTTTTATTTTTTATTTTTTAATACCATAATTTGATTTTAAAAATAATTTTAATTAATATAATAATATTCTTTTTAACAAATAATAAAAACAAACATTTTTCAATTATTTTTATTCAATGATTCATTATTATTCTTATAGAAATAATATTAATTTTTCCAATGATATAACGTTCTCGTATGGCAATCGTAAAATTTGTTTTATAAAAGAGAAAAAAAATTTATTCTTCGGATCAAAGTTGATTAAAATGATAAGTCATTTTTTCTATTTTAATTTTTTCAAGAAAAAAAAACCCCATTTTTTGTCTTAAATATTTTTTCTAGAAAAAAAACAAAAAAAACAAATAAAAAGAAAAAAAAAAGAATAAGAAAGTAAGTACTTCTTTATTTTTTTTTTTCTTTTCTTTATAAATAAATTGAAATACATTGAAGAGCGTTAATTAATCTTTTCCAAAGTAGAATCGGAAATGGCGGGTTCGGGTGACATAGACGATGAGGAAGAACGTAGACGACGTGCCCGTCGTAGTGGTAGTTCAGTCCGTCGTAAATCTTTTGTGACAAGACAGAGATCTTACGACGACGAGATCAAACCAGCTGGGACAATGGCCGGAAGTACGAGTCAGTCTCCGCATCCGGATACCGGCCTTGGACTTCCGGCACACTTGCCAAGACGTGCTTCGGCCTACGACGTTTACACGCCACCCGGAAGTACCGGCTTGAACGCAAACGCCATTGCTTCAGCTCAACAAAGGGTCTCCATTTCGGCTCAAGGTACCATTTTATTGATTATGTGATGTTATTTATGGTCATGCGATATTATTAGAGCTTCCTAATTATTTTTCCTTCTTTTTTTTTTTTTATGTAAAAAAAAATCATACTTTCGTCATAGTTAAGTTCTTCTTCTTTGGGATTTATTTCCATTGTCAATTTGTTGAAAGATATAATTATTTTTACTTGAATGAAAAAAAAGAGAAAAAAGAAAGAAAAAGGATTTCTAAAAATTACATTTTATCATTCAATATTATTTTACATTAATTTTGTGTTGTAATAATTTAATGATAAATTTTATCCTAGTTTATAATTATTTTATTATTTAATTGTATTACTTTACATTAATTTATATTATAATAATGTACATGTATATGTGAAAGTTAAATATATATATATATGAGCCGTTTATTTTGAAAGTGGCCTAACTCCATTTATCTTCAAATCGAGATATTTAAGGGTTTGCGTTTCAATGAATTTAAAAATATACGTATAGGATACTAATGAGTCATACTACTTAAGTGTATCTAAGGGTGTTAAATTTATAGTTCCTATTAAAATAGTGGCAATTATTAAGTGAATAATATGCGTTTTCTTATCAAGAATGGAGTTAGGCCACTTTCAAAATAAATAGCTCATATATATATATATATATATATATATATATATATATATATATATATATAATTTTCATGATCACTAATTAATAATTAATTTTATTTTTTTTTCTCATATAATTTAATTTATAACTTCTTTTTATTACCCATAAGTTTACGTTATTATAATAATATGATATAAGATAGTCAATATACGAATTAAATTAGATTACTTTTTTTATGACGAATTTGTTTTTGTTTTATTTATTAAACGATCAATTAATTTATTTTTATCCTTCGTGTCATTTGAATCATTTGTTGATTAGGTGCTCGTGAACCAGAAGATAGGCCAATGACACGCAGGGCATCATTTCGCACGGTGAAACCAATCTTACCATATGAGGTTGGTCCTGAAGAAGAGAAGATCATTAACATGGATCCGACTCCGGTTACTGTGGTCCAACAAACAGTAACACAATCGCCCGTTTTGGTACCTGACGAGGAAAGACGTTCCAGGCGAAGGGGATCACAATTGTGAGAATATAGAAATTTTCTAAATTTTAATTAGAATACTTTTTTTGTCTTTTACCTGTTTGCATCTTCGAGTCTCTATTTATTAATCTTAACGATAATTAATAATTTTTATTTTTTAATTTCAATCATAAATGAAACCTCAAAAACTGCAGATATCTTTTAAATTCTAAATTTTTATTAGAAAAAAAGAATATATATATATATTAATTATCAAAATCCTTTTCTTTAGATTGAATCTTGTACTATAGAAATCTACATGTTAGACTATGAATATAAAAATGATAAAATGAAAAATTTAAGGTAACACGAGACTAGATTCTATAATATCCAATAAATCTGACCTTTCATACACGCACTCACACGCACACACACACACATACACATATGTGCGTATTTATTTTATAAAAGAAAGATAAAATGTCTTTCTAGACCAGACTTAAACGCGATAAGGGCACTAACATCAGCTCCAGGATCAGTCAAAGCCGCACAACCAGCTGCCGTCAGCAGAGTCACAGCAGAAGAACGTGACTTACCTAGACAAGGTAGTCTCGTTGATGGGGAGGGCATTAAGATCGTTATTCATGACGTCGACAGTGATCTAGGTACGTTACAATAGCGACTTAATATAATATCTAACAGTTCATAATTTTTATCGTTGACGAAATTTTATAATCGATTAATTTTAATTATTAATTAATAATTTTTTTTTTTATCAAATAAAATTCATTATAAGATTTTTTTATACGATTAAAACTTCGTCAAATAATTATATTGTACGAATCGTACAAAAAATTTTAATTCATTCGATAAGATTCATGGAATAATTATTATTAATTATTAATTAGTAATCGTAAAAATATTTATAATTTTGATCAGATCATATTCATTATTGCAATATTATTTATTCATAATCAATTAATAATGAATTATTAAATTTGTAATTGTTATCGGATAAAATATCGGATAAAATTATTATAAGATTTTATAATTAATTAATATGAAATAGGAATTATTTATGGGAGATAAAATTAAAAGTAAAAGTAAAACGTTAAAGTGAAATAAAATTAAATAAAATTTTAAACAATATTTCCTTTAATTAAAGCTCACTGATCCAATTGATTAGAGAGATTATCTATCCCGTGGGGAGAAAAAAAAAGTAATAAAAAAGAAAAGAATGCAATTTGTTAAAAAATAAGCAACGTCAGGTAACACGAAGTTAACTTTATTGAGCGAACATGGCGTCGCACGTATATCGGATGGAATCGACGGTATGTCCAAAATCGCCTTTACGCTAGATCAAGCAGAAATCGTCTGTTGTAAAGAAAAAATCCAAATCTATCGATACTCTTCTCTACGATCTCTTCTCTTCATGTTCTCTCTTCTATCATTCGTGCTGTGGACATTTTAGTCTTTCCTTTCATTTTCACGGTCGATGAATTCCGTTTATTAAATGCGAATTTTCTTTTTTTTTTTTTCTAAATACTACCTATAAATATTACGAACAATTGCATAATGTATGTTAATCATTGAAAAATTTTAGTCATAATGAAAAATTAGAAAAGAAATTATTTTTATCGTTTTGTATTAAATCAAATTTAAATCATTTTGTCGTGATCGAGCAAAAATTTGAAGGAAAGAAGAAAAAAGAGAAACAAGAAACAAAAAAAAATTAGATTGCGTTTAAAAATTAAAAAATTCCATTTAAAATCATCTAAACGTCCCTGTTCATAATTTTTTAATCAATAATGAAATTGTCAAGCCAATAATGAAATGTAAATTGTGAGCTAAATAAAAAATCAAAAGAAGAGAAAAAAAAAGAAAAATTATTCATTTTATATCAGGTGAACAAATTTTTATTAAGCCATTGTCATATAATCAATATTTCATATTTGTCTGACCGATCGATCGATCAATCAATAAAACATAAACAAAAGACAAAATTCGTGAAAATTAGATTATATTTAAAACCAAATAAATAACACACACAGATACATCTGCATTTGAAATCAGTCAAACACATCTTTCGTCTGAAAAAAAAAAGAAAGAAAAGAAAAAAAAACATAAAGGAAGTGTAAATACGAACGTTAGAAGGACCAATAAAAACATTTATACTTACCTAAATGAAAAAAAAAAAAAAAAAAAAAAAACACCCTAACGTATAAATTCTTATTTTACAGTACCACGATTGAACTCAAATAGAAGAGTGAAGCTGAGGAGAGACCCGGTCATGGACAAAGGACACAGAAGTGAGTATATACATAAACACATATATATATACACAAGAGTTCGTCCTCTCTCTCTGTCTCTCTCTATCTCTACGACAAAATTTAATTACTCTCGCACAATCATTGAGAGAGCAGAGCAGAGCAGAACAGAGCAAAGAAAGAAAGAAAGAAAGAAAGAAAGAAAGAAAGAAAGAAAGTAAGCTTTAGCGTAGGATGAAAGAAAAACTAATCGGATAAAAAGAAAATCTTCCCTGGGTAATATCGGAAATGGTGCCGTATAAAGAATACCCATTTTCCACTTCCGAAACTCCACAATTTCCAACGAGCATTCGTCTCGTATTCGCCTTTTGTTAGATTCGTTTGGATAAAAAAAAAAAAAGAAAAAAAAAGAAAAAGGAAAAAAAAAATAAAAATCATGAGTAAGGGGCAAAAAGGAAGAGAGAGAAAGAAGACCGAGAGAGAGAGAGAGAGAGAAAGAAAGAGAGAGAGAAAGAAATAAAAGAAAAAGATAGAGAGAGAACGAGAGAGAGAGAGAGAGTAGTGCCGCAACATTGGTTGTACAAGGAGAGAGAAAAAGAAAAAGATAGAGCTAAAAGTGAGAGCAGTGTCGCAACATTGGTTGTACGAAGAATGAGAGAGAGAGAGAGAGAGAGAGAGAAATAGAAAAAAAATGAGAAAAAGAAGGAGAACGTGGCTGAATGCGCAGTGAATAATAAACGTCAGTCGCACGCCTACACTCCAACTCCTATTACCACCGCAACCCACCACCATCCCCACACATACTACTAATGGATGTACGCACGCACGCACGCACGCGAGCATCTATTGAGAACACATTGAGAGTCACTTTACAACACTACTACCTTACCTCCAACAATCTGCCCTTACTGTTAAGGGTAGGTCTTCTCTTCCAGTAAGAGCGTTCTTGTGTTGTACAGTGTTTTAAACTAAATTCGTTAGTACTCGCGAGACCATGTTAGTTCGGTACATTTCCTTTACCACGTTGATATTATGGGGGTTACTTAGAAAAACGAATACAAAACAAAAGAAAATACCACCAACAACAACAAAAACAACAACGACAACAAAGGAGCTAAAAAAAAAAATTCTCATCGAAATTTAAATATTGTCGCTTTTTCTCTACTTTATATCTTTGTCTCTTTTTTTTTCTACAATCAAAATTAACAAAAAAAAAAAGGATAAGAAGTAGATCAAAAAGAAAGCACGTAATTGATTAAAGTAATGGATTCATATAATATATGAGATTCTAAGTGACTACGAAAGTCAATTGATCTTTTAACGAAACTTTTTAGAAAAAATCTCTTTTATATTTGTTATTATTTATTCATTTATTTTTTGTTTTTTTTATCTTATTTTTTATTTATTTCTTTATTATTTTTTTTTTCTCGTTTTCCTCAAAGTATTACGAAAAATCGTAAAATTTTCCTCAAATCGCAAAACTAAGTGTCCAACTAGAGGCCTAAAGGAAAGTCTTGATAAAAAAAAGGTAAATTGATTTTCAAAATAGCCCAGGAACTTTTAATCCACCCAGTGTATTAACGTGATACGTGGATATGCGTGTGAGTGTATATGTATGTGTGTGTGTTTAAAGATTTGGATTTGGCGAAGTGGATAAAGATTTTGATTTAATCAGACAACGTACTTTTGTTCACAGCAAGTAGGTAAAAACCTATTATTTGGTCAAGCGTACTTTTGTTCTTAGCAAGTAGATAAAAACTATAATTCGGTCAGGTGTACTTTTGTTCGCGTCAAGTAGATAAATACTACGATTTGGTAGGACTTGGCCTATCTATGTATGAATGTAAGTGGTTAAAAGGACCTTGACTATTCGGTTAAGCATATACACTCACGTATGTATGTGTGTATAATTTCATACGACAATATAGATAAGGAGAGAAATAATTTGCTAGGACGTGTAATTTATTCGACAAATAGATTAACGACTATGATTTAGTTAAATGTGTACATACGTATATTTATAAAAGATAGATAAGGAAGGACTATACGATTTAGTCATGTCAAATATATACATTTGTTTATGGAATGAAAGTAGGTAAAGACTATGAATAAGTTAAACAAGTTTATATCGTTAAATAAATAAGAACTTTGATTCGATCGGGCATATAGTTTATAGGATATATAAGTAAAAACTTTGATTTGGTTTCGGTTATATAATTTATATATATATATATATATATATATATATATATATATATATATGTATATATATGACAAATAAATAAAACCATTAATTAGATCTGAATAATAAAGTTTATATAAGAAATAAAATAAATATTTCGATTCGTTTAAATATAGTTTTAATATAACAGTATAATATAATGTTAATATACCAAGTAAATAATGACGAGAATTTATTGGACATTTTTTACAAAACATTAAAACAAATAATTAAAAAATTACAAATTTTTATTGGCTTTCAACTAGCCGCAGAAGGTCACGTTTCAACTAGCTGCAGAAGGTCACGTTTCAACGTTGTTGAACAAAAAGAAAATAAAAAGATAAGAAAAAAATATATATTTATACATATATATATAAAATTAGATTCCTACAATACTTCTAAATAAGTATTTTACAACGTCATTAGTAAAAAAGAAAAAACGTCTTTCCTTTAAACGTTATTTCAGGTAAAGTTAAAAAAGAAATAGAAAAAAAAAAGAAAAAGAGAGATAGAGAAAGAGAGAGAGTGTGTGAGAGATAAAGAGAGAGAGAGAGAGAGAAAGAGAGAAATAATAAGATGGAAAAGTGGGGAATAATATTATGCAGAAGAGACAGAGAGAGAGAGAGAGAGAGAGAGAGAGAGAGAGAGAGGGAGAGAGACAGATGTCAAGTCTTAAACAGATGTTTCGAGCTGTCGGCAACAGGTATCACCGTGTTAACCATTGTAACCACCAACCATGCTACGAAAGTAATCGAGATCACCCAAGAAAGCTTTCCGTAAAATTACATCTGGCTCATTCTCTCGGCCATGCACACAATCTCATTCTTTTCATCTCATTTCTCTCTCTCTCTCTCTCTCTCTCTCTCTCACTCACTCACTTGCTAACTCGTTCTATTTCTCTGTCTCTGTCTCTTTTTTATTCTTTTGGCTAAACGAAATTTTTCTAGAAGACGGTGGTACTCAGCAACGTAATTAAGAATTTTTCTCGCCTAAACTTAGATCTCTCTCTCTCTCTCTCTCTTTCTCTCTCTCTCTTTCTCTCTCTCTTTCTCTCTCTCTCTTTCTCTCTCTCTTTCTCTCTTTCTCTCTTTCTCTCTTATCTCCCTCTTTCTCTCTCTCTCTCTTTCTCGGACTTTTTTAATCGTCTTTGTGGTACTACTCTCTCATCCTATAGTCCACTTTAACATTCTCTCTATGCGGTCGTCCCTCTTTCTCTCTTTTTCTTTCTCTCTGGCTCTCTTTCTCTTTCTTTTTTTTGTATTTCATTTCTCTTTTTACCGAGATAAACCGCATAATCGAGAGTTTATTGGACACCGACTCACATAGATTTTTTTATTTCTCTTTGTCCGCGAGGAAAATTGCAATCAACGGGACGTTAAATTATAATGAAAAAGGGACGTTTATGTGTTTTTGCGTGTACGTGTGCGCGTGCTTATGTGTATCTATTGTCAATGTGTGTGCTTTAAAGAAGAAAAAAAAACGGATGGACGCTTCGTTTGTCATGGAAATGAACATTGAAATTCTACCTAAGTCTATGAATTTGTCTGATCATTTATTTTTTATTTATTTTGTTTTATTTTATTTTATTTTCTGTTTCTTTTCTTTTCTTTCTTTCTTTTTTGTTTTCTTTTGTTTTTCTTTTTCTACTTTGATCTCACATTATTATTATTATTATTATTATTATTATTATTATTATTATTATTATTATTATTATTATTATTATTATTATTATTATTATTATTATTATCTATTTTTATCGTATCGTATAGGTTTCTTGTTATTGCATATCACATTAAAGAACTGGAACACTTCGTTTGACGATGATCGATAACATTTTCGTCGTCGTCGTCGTTATGGAAAGTAATATAAACACTCGATATATAGATATTTATTTTTCAACTTAGCAATATGTAATATCGTCGTCACGAACGATGGATATGCTTCAAGAAATATTAATAACGGAATTAACTATTTTGTAATGTCATCCAATAATATGACTTCATATGCATTTTACAGTGAGAAAGTCGCGATGATATAAAATGTAATTCTCTTTTTTTTTCTTATTCAATTTTTTCTACTTCAAAGAATTTAATACCATAATATATTCGTTCATAAAGATTTATTTTTATTTATTATTTATATATATATGTGTGTGTGTGTGTGTGTGTATTCGTGCGATATTTATTTTATTATAAATTTATACTAAATAGAAAATTAGAAATTATCGATTGCTCTCGTAGTCACACGGTTTATTAATTTCATGGTGCAATTTCTTTTAAAAGGATAAAGCTTTTTTCTCTTTATTTTATTATTAAATATATAATTTTATTATTAAATATGTATACATATACACACATATATTATTATTATATTATTATTAATTATTAAAGTATAATGAATTTATTCAGGAAACATTGATATTTTATACAATCGTTTTTCTACAATGCATTATAATATATTGAACTGAATTGGCGAAGTTTATTTAATTGACCATAAATAAATAAAAAGACAGAGCCACATAGAACATACACGCATACATACACACACATATAAACACACACATATAAACACACACATATAAACACACACATATAAACACACACATACATAAACACAAAACGAAAACTCTAATTTTTTCATGATAAATGATCATTCAATGGTAATAAAAATTTACTCTGATAGAAAAAGTGATCCCTGAAGTATCCCAATTCATTCATCTTTCAATTCACCCTTCTGGCTTTATTATTTACATTCTCTCTTTCATATTTTCTCTCTCTCTCTCTCTCTCTCTCTCTCTCTCTTTCTCTCTCTCTCTTTCTCTCTATGTATTTCTCTTTCTTTCTTCCTGAATTTTCTCTTAACATCCTTACTGACACCTTCATGCCGAGGTAATTTCGTGATCCAGCTTAAGCTACTGTACTATCCAAGCTAAAGGTGAAGCGTCGGGTAAAATGGTCATTCTGGTCATTCCCTTTGTCGTTTAAGGTCGAGACGACCTTAACGAATAGACTCCGTGCGTGTAGAGAAAGAGAAAGAGAGAGTGAGAGAGAGAGAGAGAGAGAGAGAGAGAGAGAGAGACAGAGAGACGGGACAGACAAAGAGACAGACAGACACGCCCTCCTGTCTACCCCCTCTCACGATGGATTTACGTCTCCGGTCCTTTAACGCTTCGGGAAAGTGGAGGATAACTGTCATGGTTTGCCAGACGAAATCGATATTCAAATGAGTCGCTCTTCAAACGTTCACCTAACTTTCTCTCTCTCTCTCTCTCTCTCTCTCTTTCTCTTTCTCTTTCTCTTTCTCTTTTTTATCCATCTTTTCATTTATTTTCTTTATTTTTTGGTTTTTCTTTTTATTGAGTTGTTTCTTTTTTTTTCTTGTTTCATTTTTCTTCTTTTCATTTTTTGTTATCTTTTTTATTAAAATTGACATTAGTTCAGCATGTAAATAATAATATTTATTATGGCAATAATAATAATAATATAATGAGGATAAATGGAAGAGTTATAGGAGCGACAGTGATAATAATAGATAATTGTAATAAAAATAAAGAAAATATTGAGATAATAATAATAAAAAAAAAAAAAATATATAAAGATTATTTTTATTATTATTATTATTATTATTGTTAATATATTTGTTATTTTACTCTTTCTTCATTTTTTTCCTTTTTATTCGATAAATTTTCTTACAAACAATAATAATAATAATAATAATAATAATAATAATAATAATAATAATAATAATAATAATAATAATAATAATAATAATAATAATAATAATAATAATAATAATAATAATAATAATAATAATAATAATAATAATAATAATAATAATAATAATAATAATAATAATAATAATAATAATAATAATAATAATAATAATAATAATAATAATAATAATAATAATAATAATAATAATAATAATAATAATAATAATAATAATAATATCACGAATATTTCTGACGTATACAGAGATTTATGTTTTCAAGGAGAAACATTTTTTTATTTTTCTCTTTTATACAAACCAAACTCTATCTCCGACATTTTCTCATCCCTTTTCTAGATAAAATAAGATTGCATCGTAGTAGTCACATTGAGAAGATTTATGCAACCGGGACAAATGTAAAATTCGATTTACATTCGACTAAGCCAAGTATTCACGGGGCTGTTGCGCCGAAGGATTCTATGGGATATTGAACAGAAATAGAGAGAGAAAGCGAAAGACAGAGAAAGAGAGAGAGAGAGAGAAAGAGAGAGAGAGAGAGAAAGAGAGAGAGAGAAAGAGATAACTCTCTCCAATCCATTAACTCTCTCCCTCTCTCTTTTTGTCTCTCTGTATCTGTATCTCTCTCTCACTTTCTCTCTCTTCTTCTCTCTCTCTCTCTCTCTCCTTCTCTCTCTCTCCTTCTCTCTCTCTCACTCTCTCTCTCTCTTTCTCACTCACTCATTCTCTTACTCTTTGTTTGGATCGAGTAGGCGTACTGTTATTAGCAAGGAGCACAAATCCTGCAAGGTAGAGAGATAGAGAGAAAGAGAGAGAGAGAGAGAGGTACTCTAAATCGATTTTACCTAACGTACATATATATATATAGATATTTACGTTCGAACGTAATACAACAACAACAACAATAATGATACTAATCAATTGTTCGGACGAAACTATTAATGATCAGTAGATTGAAATAATTAATTTTTAATGTACGTATAGATTGCAAATAAAATATTTAACGATAAATGCTGTCTGATTTCGTATGAAAATTTTGTTAATATTTTTTTATAAAACGATTTCTCCTTTTCCTTTTGTTCTTTTTTTTTGTTCTTTTACTTTTGTTTACAAAAAAATTATTTAACGTCAAAACTTATACTTAGTACGTAGTAGTATAATTTTATAATATTTATAGTATTTAATATAGTATAAAAGATTATAATGTTATTGTATATTTTCCTTTTTATGAATTATTAATACTTCTAAATAATAGTACTATTATTGTTATTTATTATTATTATATTTATAGGATAGTATAATTATTTCTTTTTTACATATACAAACATAATCTCTCTCTCTCTCTCTCTCTCTCTCTCTCTCTCTCTCTCTCTCTCTCTCCCTTTCTTTTTCTCTTTCTCTTTCTCTTCCCTCTCTTCCTATTATATTAATATTATTAAATAATACATATTTAATAATTACACTAACTATTATTACTATATATAGTATAATAACAGAATTTTTTTTTAACGACAATGTACATTTTTACATATTTTCAAGGACAATTCGTTTAAGTGACGTAGAATAAAAAAGAAATAATATAGAAATCGGGAAAAAATGTGACGTAAATATCAAACGATTCTTTTCTTTCAATTTTATCTTTTTTTTCTTTTTTTTTTTTTATAATTTCAATTACTATGTCAGCCATCTATATACATAGATTTTTAGGTTTTCTCCAAAAAAAAAAAAAATACCAGGTTGCGTGACATGAGAAAAAGAAAGGACAGAAAAAAAAGTACAAAAAATCTAACGCAAATTTTGATCCATGTAAAGATAAAAATTAAAAAATTCTTTGTTCTTCTTCCTTTTTTTATTATTATAATAATTCTTTTTCTTTTTTTATCAAGTTCATTAAAAACGTCATAGAGAACCATATGAATGTATTCATGCATGCATATACGTCATCGAATCTAAGAAAAGAAAAGTAAAAGAAGGAAAGAAAGTAATAAAAGGAAATAAAAAGAAAAGAAAGAAAATAAATTAACCGTAAATTGCATGGAAAAGGGGCAATAAAAAAAAGAAAAAGAAAAAGAAAAAGAAAAAAGAAATAAAGGTTCCCGACGAAACGAGAGGATATATCGTTCATTAACTTGTGTTACAGCACGCGGTTTTGGCATGAGAGTTGTGGGCGGGAAAACAGGAGCTGACGGTCGTACTTTCGCATATATCGTTTGGACCGTTCCCGGTGGTCCAGCTGACACAGCCGGACTCCAGCAGGGCGATAAGGTATCTATCTTTTATATCTATGTACATATGTACATTTACCTATCTTTTCTCGCACCGAAATTTATATGGCTATGTATGTAATCTAGTATGTATATAACCTATGTAATACGTAGCTACGCGTTTATATGTTGTGTATATATAGGTGAAACTCCCATCGAATCTCATAACAAATTTTTTATTAGAACATTTATCTATTCTTTAACATTTTTTCTCTATTTTGTACTTTTTCTTTTCTTTTTTTTCCTTTTTATTTAATATCAATCGATAAATCGAAATAACAATGACAATCTTTTTCGTAAGATTTACAAAGGGGAGATGATGGGTCAAAAGTTTATAAATAAATTTCAATGATCAATTAATACTTCTCGATAATTTTTTTTCTATGTTTACAGTTAGACTCGTAATTTTACAATCTACGTTCGCAGTTTGATGGGTCTGAAAGGAAAATATTGTTATTACTAAAGGAGTCTTAATAAAAAAAAAAAAAGAGTAATTAATTTTTAATATACATCTAAGAACTTTTAATCCCAATCACCCGGTATATTCATAAATAAATCTATGTATTTCATTTTTTTGTCTGTTATTATTAAAAAAAAATATATATGTATTTATAATTTGTCTTGAGACAGAATAAATGAAAAATAGTTGTCAAATCAGTTTTGTGAATCTGATCGATTATTGATTCCTCTTTTCAATCAATCTTTTTAAAAATATTGATTGTACAGTACAAAATTATTATTATTATTATTATTATTATTATTATTATTATTATTATTATTATTATTATTATTATTATTGTTATTATTATTATTATTATTATTATTATTATTATTATTATTATTATTATTATTATTATTATTATTATTACTATTATTACTATTATTATTATTATTATTATTATTATTTGGATATAAATAAATTTTTACAGGTATTGGAATGGTCAGGTGTTTCCTTGATCGATAAAAGTTTCGAAGAAGTGGCACAGATCATTGAACGTACCGATGATATCGCCGAACTCGTCATCGAACATGCAACAGACATGTAAGTATTTATAATAATTAAACATTTTTGATGTATATATGTATTTATGTAAGACAAAAGAGACAGAAATCTTGTTTGAACAAAAACAAAAAACGCGTCAATATTATTTCCGATATGATCACAGTGTAGGTGATTTATTGGACGATCCTGGAATGATATCGTCATCCGGAAAATCATCCAACATGGGTCTTCTAATGGGTAAGTAAAAAGAAATAATAAAAAAGAAATTCAAAGAATTAGAAAATTAGAAATCATTGATTTGAAATCATTGATTTGAAATCATTGACAAAATTTAAAATCAAAGATTAGAAATAAATTGACTAAGTAAATGAATAAAAAAGAAAAAATCGAAGAATAGTTAACTGCAACTCATGTAAAAAAGATAAACAAATCAATAAATTACAATTTTGCGAAGCAACAAAAGTAATAAAAACAAAAAAAAGGAACCAGCATTCGTAAACGGAGAAACGATTAGAAAAGAAAAAAATATTAATGTAGAAAAAATTTTGTTCCTTTTATCTGCGTGAAAACAAATTTTTATTATTATTTAATTATTCGTAAAAAAAAAAAAGAAAGAAATAAAAAATAAATTTACAAATCATAATTCTCGAAGCAATAAAATAATATCCATGATCAAAAGAAAACACATATATATATATATATTTAATAAATAATTATTCATGATGGAGATTTTTTTTTGTTTCTTTTTTCCAAGATAGAATTCCTTCTGACCTTTGTTTTTTTATATATATATATATATATATATACATAACAAAATGTTGCAATATTTTTCAGAAACCGAAACGGACAAAACACCGTCCTCACCAACGCGCAGGAAATTGCCAAAAACGCCGGTATAACGAGTTATTAAATTAACATCTACACGTGACCGTCTCTCTCTCTCTCTCTCTCTTTTTCTCTTTCTCTAACTCCTACACAATGTACACTCATACGTTAACAATGACAGTAACAATACCAATAATAACAATAACAACAACAATAACAAAAATTTACAATTATCAATAACAATTAATTATAATAATAATAATAATAAAAATACATGAACTCGTTCCGTGAACTCCACAATAAATACAACAAATAATAAATATATATATATATATATATATATATATATATATATATATATATATATATATGTATATATATATATGTATATATATATATATATATATATATATACATATTTGTAAAAGTATATACATATATTATTAATAATTGAATCAACAACAAGAAAAGTAATCAAACGAAAAAAATAAAAATCGAAAAAGGAAAAAAAATAAGTGCAAAAAAAATTATGAAATCTAAAAAAAAAAGAAAGAAAAAAAGAAAGAACGCAAGAAAGAAAAAGGGGGAAAAAGTATAAACGGATATATAAAAATAAACAAACAAATAACAAATGATTAAAAAATGAAAAATAAAAAGTAAAACCAAAAAAAAAAAAGAAAAAAGGGTAAAATAAAAACTGCGGCGCAAACAAAGATGAAGACATTTACAATTCGATATATTTCATCGATATTATTTCTACGTATATGTTCTATATATATAATACACACTCGCACACAAACGTATTTACATAGACATATATAAAAACAGATTGTATAAATACATATGCAAAAATAATTTGCATATACAAACATCGGCAAAACATTGTATAACGCACGCGCGCGCGTGCGTGCGTGCGATAAACGTTCACACATATTATAAACATACATACATAATATATATATACATATTACATACACATATTCTTAACGTTATAAGATTAGAATAACGATGCGTCGTGCATGTGTGCCGGAGAAATATATCTTTATATGTTTTATATATATATATATATATATATATATATATATATATATATGTATACATATATATATTTTATAATATATTATATATATATTATAATTATTATATATTATATGTATATATATATATATTATATAATATTATTATATGTGCTCTCTCGATCAAACCGGCGAAACGTGCATTGTCTTCTCCCAATTATTGTCTTGTATTATGTATATACTATACATACATATGTATATGTGTATTTTTTTTCCTTTTTTTTGTTTTTAATCTTGCCTTGTGTCTTATATTTTTAATTTATTTATCGTTTATATTTATTTATTTATTTATTCATTTGTTTAGTCATTCATCGTTGAGGCGAAAACTTCGTATTAATGTCGTCTTTAACGGGAACACGTGTCCTAACGATCGATGTTCTGGAAAATTCAGCACAAAATGTCTGTCTCGATGGAACTGACCTCGTTTGCGAGGTCTACTTCAACGAAGATGACGCTCTTATACGAATAATATTTTCACGTAGATACATGTACATAGACACATATACATACGTGTATAAGTGTAAGTATGTGTAGTGAAGATGTGTGTACCATTTTAATGAATATCAAAATAAAGATAGGATTATTGAAATTATCAATTGAAAAAATACAGTTCGTGATTTAATCTTAATATTTGTTTAATAGAAATTAAAAAAAAAATACAATTGAGAAAATTTCAATAATTTTTAATAAAGTTCGATGTTAAAAAATTATTATTATTATTATTATTATTATTATTATTATTATTATCTTTATCATTATAGTGAATGTATTATTCCTTTTAAATAATTTTTATTCTTAATATTGAACATTTCAATTACGTTAAAATTGTACACACCGTATACGTATAATAGGACAAGGAAAATTTCTTTCCTTTAATTTTTCTTTTTTTTATTTGTTTCTCTTTTTTAAGTATTTTTTTGTTTTTTTTTTTTTTGTTCTTTTAGTATATAATTTATGTACGAACGTCGTGACAAATCATTATTTAAATACAATACTTCTATAACGACGACAATCCAGAAAATTATTATCAGCAGAAAAATTTCAGTCATGATAAGAAACAATTCACATACGTATCTATATTGACTGCATGTTACAGTTTCGAATAGAATTTCTTAGATAAAAAAAAAAAGAAAAAAGAAAACATAACAGATTTATAAAAATTTTTGAGAAAAAGTCCTGTATGAATTTGTCTCATATAGGGGAATGTGTTTTTCGACAAAAGAAAAGAAAAAAAAGGGAAAGAGAAGAAGAAAAAAGAAGTAATATTTCTTAGATTTAAAAAAAAAAAACAAAAAAAAAGAAAAAAAAAAAACAAGAAAAAAAATTAAGGTTTATGAAAAGTTTCACGAAAAAGGGTCTATATGAATGTGTCATATATGGAAATGTGTTTTCTTCTTCTTTTTTCTAAAAAAAAAAAAGAAAGAAAGGAAGAAAAAAAAAGGAAAAAGAAGAAAGCAAAAAGATCCCTAAGAAATTCTTCACTTGATCCGTTTCTAGCTGGAGGAAAAGACAGAAGCTTTCGTACAATCAACCGTAGAGATGAGTCGTGCGTTGTCTCTCTCTCTCTCTCTCTCTCTCTCTCTCTCTCTCTCTCTCTCTCTCTTTCTCTTTCTTACGCACACATATACGCATACACATAAACATATTCTCTCTCTATCTCTTCGTATATCTTTCACTCTTTCTCTTTTTGTCTTATGTCTTGAAACACCCTCGAATAACTTCAATATTTTTACCCAACACGATAGCGAAGAAAGTGAGTAGAAGAGACCCGCACGACGAGTTTAGAATAAACAGTTTTTAGCTTCGAGTGTGTAAGAATGTGTGTTAAATCTATAAGAAAAAAAAAGGAGAATAAGAAAAAAGAAATATAAAGAAATACGTATATAAAAAAAAAATAGTCTATATAATAACTTTATATATACGTATATACATATATATATGTATATATATATATATACATATATATATATGTATGTATATATATATATATAGATATATGTATGTATATATATATGTATATATATGTATATATATATATATATATATATAGTATAATAATGCATATATAATATGATGAAAAGTATAAAATTTGTTTTTTATTATTTCCTTTTATATACATACATACATACATATATATATGTGTATATATAATATATATATGTATATAAGTATATTTATTTATTTATTTATTTATTTATTTATTAAATATTCATTATTATTATTGTTATTATTATTATTATTATTATTATTATTATTATTATTATTATTATTATTATTACTGTTATTATCATTAATATTTTTCTTCAATTATTATTTATAAATTTATATATAAATATAATAGTACAATATATAATATATAGTATCGCGTGATACATATAAATTATTTATTGATTTATTCTTTTTTTTTTATTTTTTATTTTTCGAATCGTTGGAAAGAGAAAAAGAGAAAGAGGGAAAGAAAATCTGGTAATAAAAAATAATAGAAAAAATAGAAAAAGAATAAAGAAAAGTTTTTAATTCACTTTGAATCATAAAGCTTCGCTATGTGTCTATGTGTGTTTATTATTAACGACAAAGAATTTATTGCACGTTGCTCCGATGCAAAAGATAATAAAATAACGCGCGTGTATGAACGAAAGAAAAAATGAGAACAATTAGAAAATAAAAGAGGAAAAGAAAAAAATCAAAAACATTATTTCATAAATAAACAATATAATCCGAACGATCCGTGTTGCATTTTACTACCAGGTTTACTTTTGATACAATTTAAAAAGTTACTTACTTAGATTAAATATGATGAAAAAAGAAAGAAAAACAACAAAAAAAAATATGGAAGAAAAATTACTACGGAAAAAGGAAAATATCATTTTGTGAATATTTCTATGATCGTAAGTCTCTGTATTATAGAAAAAGTGGATTAGAACATAAAAAAAATATTCCTAGTTGCGCAATTTAAAATCAAATTGAGTATTACGAATTTTTCACTATATATGGAGAAATTTATTCGATTAACAAATGACAAGTATATCTATACTTAAAAAATAATATTATAATATCTATTTTTATTGCATTTTTATAAAAATATACAAGATTAGATTTTTACTAATATTTTTTTGTTTCTTTATATATATATATATATATATATATATGTTGTTTCAATGAATAATCTAATAATTTAATTTTTCAAATACTATCTAAACACTTTTATTAAATTTAATAACAAATAAAGCGTCTCTTCATATCAATTAAGAAAAAAAAAAAAATAAATTTCATTGTGCTTATTCAGAGTACCATATATGTACTCGATATTTCAAATAATCGAGATAAATTTATTAATAAATTTAAAATGAACTCTCCTACATTTTTCTCTTTTTTTCCTTTTTTTTTTTTCTTTTTAACAATCCGATATTTTCCAAACAATTTTCACAGTAGAGAGATTTTTATCGAATATCTTCATAACACGACACTCTGTACTACTTTCGCTCAGGAAAATCTAAAAAAAATTTCACGAAGTAGAAAAGATAAAATAAAAAAAAAAATAATAAAAAATAAAAAAAGAAAAAGAAAAATAATAAAAAAAAATGGGAACTATAATATTGATTAAAAATGTTATCCAAAAAAAAAGAGAAAAAATATAATATATACGAACGAAACGAATGATAATAAAAACGTATAAAAAAGGAAAAACGTTTGATAACAATCAACAAACTTTCTTTTACACTTGGGCGTCGTGCAAATTTTCTAATTCCACATATTTTGCTCTTGTATATAATAATGATGATGATAACGATGATGATAATGAGAATGATAATGATAATGATAATGATAATTATAATTATAATGATAGTAATAATAATAACAACAACAGTCTTGTGCGATAATTTCTATATATGAAAAAAATATTGTCATAAATTTTTGTTTACCACTTTTAGAACCACTAAATTTATTTGCAAATAAAAAAAAATGAATAGAATAAAATCGATCGTTTCTAATTATAATAATGATCGTAATTGTGATACAAAATTTATTTTTGTTTCCATTTATTTATTTATTTATTTATTATTATTATTATCATAAAATTCAAGTAATAAAAAAGTAAAAACAATCTGAATATATTAAAAGTTAAATTATGAACAAAATTATGAATAAAAAATTATGAAAAAATAGAAAATTATGAACAAAAAATATACCAATTATAAGTTGAAATGTATGATTAAAAAAAGAAAAAATAGTTATCGGTAATTCTAATGTAAGTTTTCCAAATATTTTTGTTTATTATTATTATGATTATGATTATGATTATTATTATGATTATTATTATGATTATTATTATGATTATTATTATTATTATTATTATTATTATTATTATTATTATTATTATTATTATTATTATTATTATTATTATTATGTCTATCTGTTTGTCTGTCTGTCTGTCTGCCTGTCTGTGTGTCTGTCTGTTCATGTGTTTATGGAATTAATGAGAAGAAAAAAAACCTTAAGAAAATCGTTAATTGTTCTGTGACTATAATATATATATATATATATATATATATATATATATATATATATAAATGGTACAATCATTATTATAGTATATACATATATATATAGTATATACTATATATATGTATATACACATATTTACCTACGAATTTCTACCTTAATTTTCGATGTTGCAAAAAAAAAATAATTATAAACAGAACACCTAATGCAGATGAGTACATAACGTAATTAAAATATATCTACTTATCAGTGTATGTGTGTGTGTGTGCGTGTGCGTGTGTATGTTTGTTTGTGTGTGTCTATCTCTCTCTGTTAGATTTGCGTGTGACAATGTATAGACAATGCAAAAGATTAATTAATTAATTGATTAATTAATTGATTGATTATGATCGATAAGAAATCGTGTTTTAGACTCGAACACGAGGTAATATTAAAATGAATGTCTTGTTTAGATATATAGATATACATTCTATGACTATGTAAATTATTATTTTGTAGATCTAACAAAGGAAAAAAAAATATATATATAACAAAAATAGATAATAGTACTTCATTTTCCGTTTTATTTGCGAAGAAAATATTTTTTTCATTTTAATGTTACTTCTTTAAATAAAATTAATGCGACATTATTTATCATAATTTATATCGATCGATAAAACGGAACATAAACAATGTCTACACAAATTTGCATATGTTGCAAATATAATAATAATAATAATAATAATAATAATAATAGTAATAATAATAATAATCAAATAATGATAATGATATATAAGAAGAAAACACAAAAATATTAATGTTAAAAAAGCAGCTGTTTTTGTTTGTTTTTTGTTTGTTGTTACATATATATATATATATATATATATATATATATATATATATATGTATTTATATATATATTTCCTTTTCTTCCATCTTCCGACACATGATCACAACAAAAATTTTTTCAACGAGGAAATTAATTTATCTTATTAATAGAATAATTATTATTGGTCGGATCTTGTTTAGAAATTAGAGGATAATTTCCTCGTTGATATAAGAAAATCTTTGATAGGCGATCGATCAAACGCACGAGGACACTACACTTGTATATTTTCTGTTTTTCTTTTTTCTTTTTTTTTTTTTTTTTTTTTGATACAATACCTTTTCGTGTGAAAGAGAGAGAGAAAGAGAGAGAGAACGAATGTCACGCTTTTCACGTTTTTTTTCTCTTCGAAAAAGAGAAATAAAGAGAGAAATATATATATATACATATATATCTATATACAAAAATAACAATAACAAAAGGACGACGAAGAAGGAGGAGAAGGAGCAATCGAAACAAAAACAAAAAAAGAAAAAAAATCAGACCAAAATTTACCGACAGAGCGGACGAGAAAAAAGTGCAAAAGAAAAAAACGAAAAAAAAAGAGATAAACAATTAATAATATAAAGAGGAAGAACAAAGAAAGAAAAAAGGAAAGAAAAAAGGAAAGAAAAAAGAAAAGAAGAAAAAAAGAAATCAAATGAGAAACAAAAATTAATTAATTAAATAAATACATGGAGAATTTTCAATTGAGCGTTGCGAGTTGGTAATAAATTTATGTCTTAATATTTCTGAATTGACACAAATCGACCATCACACGTATTGCAATTACTTCTCGTTCTTTTTTCATTTTTTTTTTTTATTATTATTATTATTATTATTATTATTATTGTTATTATTCTATGAATTTGAAAATTACACGATTCTTGAGAACTTTTATTATTTATAATAACTAAATAAATCGAATCAACGATCTTCTGTCAAATTTCTCGTATTTGAGTTTTTCACTCGCAACTTCTTCGTCGGTTCGACGTACTCGAACTCGGTTTATTACGAAAAAAATAAAAGAATAGAAAAAAAACAAAAAACAAAAATAACGTTCTACTTAAATTGTTCAATAAACGAAGAAAATTTGAAGAAAAGAAAAAAATAATTGAAGACGAAATAACGTCAAATGATATCGTATTGAAAAATATAATAGAAAAGGAAAGAAAATATAAAAGATAAAATAATATTATATATGAGAAAACATAGTCAAATATGGTGTCGCAAATAATATATATATATATAATATATATATATATATATATATATATATATATATATATGTATATATATATATATATGTATATATATATATATACATATATATATATATATAATAAATAAACTAAATAAACCTTCGAAATTTAACCGAGCTCGGGTGAGATTCGTTATTAAAAAAAACGAAAAGAAAAAGGAAGAGACAAATAAAGGATACCGTGGCATTCGATCTTTCTTAACGCAAAAAAAAAAGAATGAAAATGGAGAAACAAATAGAAAAAAAAAGAAATTTCCCTGCCACATAATGATATAATATATATACATGTATATACGTGTGTGTGTCTCTCTTCGTTCAATTCTTTCTCGACCCGAATGCATTATTTCCGTCCCTTCATGCCAATTCAACGACCCCTCCGTTCAATCCCATAACCGATCTACTCCCTACCTGGTCCCTATTCAAAAACCATCTCTTTTCGTTTTCGATATTTTCCAAAAGCCGCCAAAGAAATAGTTAGAATCTGTGACCTGTGATTTTATTTTTTCTTTTTGGTTTTTTTTTTTTACACAAATCAAAACTTTCGAAACTATCTTCCATTCTCATTTTCATCTTTTGTATTTGTCACGCGTTTTTATCAGGATGTGCCTCGTCAATGCATTAACCCTATAATGTGTTCCATTTGAAAATGGTAAATACGTGTGTTTACGTATATTATTAGATGTTTTCATTCCTTTTCTCGTCTAGTTTATGTATTTTCCCCTCCCCTCTCCCACCGATATATATGTATATAAAAATGTTTTCATATCATATACATATTTGTATATATATATATATATATATATATATATATATATATATATACGCGTATTAACAGGGTGTCTCAATCAACTCTTGATTATTTCAATGAGAAATAAATACTAATTATAATTATTTTTTCTTTTCTTCTTTTTATTTCTCTACTCGTTATTTCTGTTTCTTTTCTTTTCTTCTTTTATTTCGAGGGATGACGGTAAAAAAAAAAAGAAAATAAAAAATAGAAAAAGAACAAAAAGAAGATCGTATAAATATAGCAATACCAATATTGCGTGTACAATAATTTTTAATTATTAAATGAAAAGGAATTATGATCGAATTTGAATAAGATCGAGTTAAATTGAAAACGCCCTGTATAATCGGCTTACTTAATACTTATCCCTCATCACCTAACCACACTCCCTGCCCTCCCCAAGCCCCTACTTGAAAACCGTCATGTGTTATCCATGTGTAAAGAAAAAAAAAAAGAAAAAAAGAAAAAAAGAGAGAAAAGAAAAAAAAACGAAGCACGCACTAAGTTAAAGAGACATTAAGAGATATAGACCCGCTGACGAAAAAGAGCTAAGAAAATTGAAAATGTAAGTTTGTAAATGTTGAACCAGTTTAGTATACTTGGTCGTCCTCCACGCTATAATCTCTCCCAAACTGGCACGATACTAGTTGTATATTTTTTAGAGAATCTTTTCCCTTTCTGTCTTTCTTTCATTTTATATATACCCCTCTACGTCCAAATCCCTTGACCACTACTCTTAACCTCCCCCACCCCCACGATCCCAAACCAACCCTGTCGAGTTAACCCCTGAGTTTACAATCACACGCACACACGCGCACATACATACACGCATACACACGTACTATATACATATACAGTTATGTGTTGTACGTATATATTTATTGTACATATATACTCAAGCAGAAAACAACAAACATCTTCGTTCTGTCGTAATATGTATGTATGTACGTCCGCCATTTTGTAATTTTAGTGATGGCCGATTTGTAGCGTTTCACCTGATATTCGTTTTCTCTCTCTTTCTCTTTCTCTTTCTTTTTTTCTTCTTCTTCTTCTTCTTCTTCCTTTTCTTCTTTCTTATATTTATTCTTCTAATTCTTCTATGCCTGTCTATACTTTGTTCCTATTTTTTTTTCTTTTTCTTTTTTCTTTTTTTCCTTCAATACTTTTCTTTTCTTAAATTTTGTATTTAATTTCTTTTCGATCCTTCTTTTTTTTTTGCGAACACAAACGAGTTCAACACGAGATTAGACCAAACGTCCGGATTATTTTTTTATCGACTTGAATGAATAATTAAATTAATTACTTGATTGATTGATTAAATGACAAGGGATTAATTGATATTATAATTGTAATTAATTAATATTTTATAAAAATTTTACAATTTTTCATTATAATAATTATTATTTTTCATGTGCAAGAATTAATGTTACAATGAAAGTTGCGCTTCAATGAATATTATAATATAATAATGTTTATTATAATGTATCATATAATAATTAAAATATTATAATGAAAAATTAATAATAAAAGAAAAAAAATGAAAGAAAAATTTGAAGGACGTTCGGTCATTAACACTCTTTCCTGGTACACGTTTATTCTTTAATTAAGCACGACATTTTTTTGCGGTTAAAAGATACATAAATTCTAGAATGACATTACCAGGAAGAAGTGTGTAAAATCATAGAGAAAGAAAAAAAAAATGAAAATAAAATTGAAGAAAAAGAAAAACAAATGTAGCACCCATAAGCTTGCGCGGCTCTTCTTCGGCTTTAAAGAAGCGCACAGTGTCGATATATTCTCTATCATAAATCGATGTTCACTTTTAATGGTGTCGTAAGACGTGTGATAATATATTTATTAAGGAATTTGTCCCCATAGCTTTAAACGACATAGAAATAAAGTTAACGACATAACGTATTGACATATAGGCGTGTACAGGACACCTAGTACACGCTTCGTAAATCATGTTTTATATCGGAACTAAAAAATATTTACTAGCCAACTGTAGTTGTGTTATTGGCGCAAAATGAAAAAAAGAAAAGAGAAAAAAAATCAAACCAAAATAGAAAACTAAAAAAACTCATTTTTTAATTAACATCACGAACTTTCAGTATCTGCAGAAACAAAACCCCGTGTATTTCGTTTACTATTCCCTAAAAAAAAAAAAGGAAACACAAATTATTAAAAACGAAAAACAAATTGACAAATCGAAAATTAATCAAAAAAATATATATATATACAACAAGTGAAGATAATGCGTTTTTTTAAGTAAACTCGCGAACAATCCAAAATTTATGAAGAAAAAATAAAACATAAGCATCTTGTTTCCTATCCGTAGGAGATATGAATTACTAGAAAAAAATATATATATATAAAAAATAAATCCGACAAAAAAAAATTCGAAGGAAAATGATGAACTTGAAAAACGCATTTTTTTCGATGTCCCGTGGACGAGCAAAATTTGTATTGAAAAACAAAAATAAAAAAAAAAAGAAAAAATACAAACGAGCATCTTGTTTTTCTTTATCTCGAAGAAAGGCAAAATCATAGAATGAAAAAAAGAAAAAAAAAGGTAATAAAAAGAAGAAAAATTCCTAGAACATTTTTTGTTCCGCTTAAACTTAATTTAAAAACTTCGTATTTGCATGGACTCTATCTGAAGAACCGGATGCTCGTTTTCAGGATTGAATAACAGAAAAGAAGAAAAAAGAAAAAGAAAAAGAAAAAGAAAAGTAATATAACTCTGCGCGCTCATAATTGACATAAAAGAAAAAAAAATTAAGAAAATAAATAAAGAAAAAAAGAAACAATAAATAATTAAATAAAGAAAGAAAGAAGGAAAGACAGAAAAAATGAAGGACGAAAAGAAGGAAAGGAAAAAAGAAAGAAAGGAAGGAAGAAAGAAAAAGAAAAATGAACAATGGCCGACGCTATATAAGGCCGAGGAAGTGTCGCCTGTGTCATCTGATATGCATATATATTTACTTACCTCTCGCTTGCGTAGTTTTTCCAAGTGTCTAACACAAACAAACAAAAAAATAAATTAAACAAACAAACAAACAAATGACTTTCAAACCAAAACAATACAACCACAAAAAAAAAAACTAACAAGCAAACAAAAATAAAACAAAAAAGAATATAATTCAATAGTGTCGTCCGGTACAGTCTGGGAAAACGGAACGCGAAAAAAAAAATATTAATAATAATAATAATAATAATAACAAAATTAAAAATGAAAATAAAAATAAGGAATGAAAACAAGAAACGAAGGATAGACGATTTATGTTTTTCGCTAAGAAACTAAAAAAGAAATACGGGGAAGAGAGAGAGAATGAGAGAGAGAGAGAGAGAGAGAGAAAGAAAGGGAGAGAAGAAGAAAGACGACGTAATAAAAAATATGGCTGCTCTGCTTTTGTGATCGCGCGACGAAGAAATGAACCTCGAAGACCATCGAGATTTATGATGAAACTAAGAAGTTTGGGAAGAGTCGAAGAGGATTAAGCGAAGAAGATATAAATCGTCCATCATTAACGTTATCGTTGAACGAAAGTCTGAATGAAAAATAGAAAAAGAAAAAGAAAAAATAATCGTTGAAAAAAAAAGAGAACGTTTTTCTTGACTGTATATTCACAATTGTACTCTATCACAGACAATTTCCCTCACCACTCCAACAGCATCATTCGATCTTCCATTTAAAAAATCACCATATAACTTAATTAGTCGCCACGCTGATGAATCCTGTAATTAGAATTCAAACAACACACGTAGAGAAGTCCCAGTAGAATAGAGGAAAAAAAAATCAACCAAAATAAAAATTGAAATTACCTCCATTCTTATCTCCTCAAATCTCATTATTATCTGCTTTTGCATGAGCGAATGATTCAGAGTCCTATATTTATTTCCCTTTTCTTCTTCTTTTCTATCTTTTTTCTTCCATAACAATAGATATACTAGAGACAATTAGTTATTTATAGTTTTAGATAATAGATTAACAAGAAACAAGACAATGGAAAGTGACATTCACTTATTGTTTTAGCTGGTTTGTCTCGAAGAAGAAAGAAAAAAGAAAAAGAAGAAAGAAAAAGAAAGAAGAAACATAAAAAGAAAGCTTAGAAAAAATGATGACCGTTTGTAATTCGCATAACTATATTAAAAGTGATAAACAAAAAGTATTAAAAATTAATAATATCTTACAATTAATAACTTATAATTGATATCTTATAATAATATCCTTATAATAATACTCTTGGTCGAAAAAGGTCATCTTAAATTTTTCTTACTTCTTTTCTTTTTCTTTTCCTTTTCTTTATCTTTCTTTTTTCTTCTTTTTGTTCACTTCTTAATCGAAAAAAAATCCTATCATCGAATTTTTAATAGAGAGAAAAAAAAAAGAAAAGAAAAAAAAGAAGAAAAAGAAGAATGAAAGAAAAAAGAAATCACGTCCTCTCTCATATTTGCTGATTGAAAATATTTTTAGGAACAAATCGCAAAAGAGAGACAAGTGACCGGCCGTGTCCAGATACAAGTGTCCTATGAAAACGAACGCAAAGAGCTGATCGTCTCAGTATTCACGGCTGATGAATTATGTGCCAGAGAAGATACTGGTTACGGAACATTACCCGAAGCTTATGCCAAGTTGATCCTAGTCCCAGCTTGGTACGTTCAACATACGCTACGGTACGATTTATCATTCCAAATGACAAAACCGTAATACGTTTTGTTAAATATATACATATATTTAGAACAAGAGAAAAAAGATAGATAGATAGATAAAGAGAGAGAGAGAGAGAGAGAGAAATAGAGAGAGGAACAGTACGAAAATTTAATTAAACCGTATTCATTTTCTATATTGATCTATTTAGCGGAGATCAAGCCACGTTGAAAACTGTGGTAGCTGAGCCAACTCAAAATCCAATATGGAATTCAACCTTATTGTTTCCTGGCGTTGACGGTGAAAGTTTGATGGATAGAGCAATTGAAGTATCTCTTTGGGATTATTCTCCCGAAGGTGATAATGTCTTTCTCGGTGAATGTACGGTTGATTTACAAAAGGCATTGGAAAATGATCGTGCCGTTTGGTAAGTGCAAATTGATCTTTTATTTATGTTTTTCTTTTTCTTTTTACTTTTTTTCTATTTCTTCTTATTTTTTTTCACTACTCAAACACAAATACATTAACTTGATTATCGATATCATGTTAATATATATATATATACATATATATATATATATATATATATTATATATATTAATTTATAAAAGCATATATCTTTTTAATAAAGTATTTTTGGACGTAAGTTTATATAAACTTTTTTCATCTGTTTGACCTCACTAATATGTAGTATAAATTTGATCCCATATTTTTTGAACACCCTATATATATATAATATTAATAATAATAATAATAATAATAATAATAATTTTGATTGATTTAGGTATCGATTGGAGGATCCACGAGGTCTTCGTTTAGGCAAATCGCCATATTGTTCACCACGCGGTTCATTATCGATGGAAGTCGCACAAAGATTCTTGAGAAAGAACGAACTACGTGAGAGAAGTTACAGTGACGATACACAGAGCGACAGCGGAAGTCCCGAACTTTGTTTCTTACATCCCGATCATGCTTGGCACGTAAATTCAAGACGTGGTTCCAGCCAGTCGGAACAACTCGAAGTCGAACCTTATGAACTTAATAGGGATTACAGTAGATCTTTGCCTGGAAGTCGTCGAAGTAGTTTCCAAAGTCAATGTGGAACTGATAGCAAACGTAAGTTTATCAAAAATCACTTCTGGCGATTTCTAATCATTTTATTCTTGACTATTATTGCTCATAGAAAATATTGATTAGCCAAATCGATGAACTCCTATTATTAATCCTCTCTATTTAACTCCTTAAATTATTAATTACCTGATCCATAGATTAGACTGGTTAAATCATTAACCTGATAAATATCATTGATTAAGATGATCCATAGGGAAAACTCGATTATATTCTTGATTATAAATTGATCCATAAACTTGTGAAATTATTAATTGACTCCATGGATTATTCAACTATCTCAATCTATGTACATATGTATGTCAAATCTTAATCAGTAGACTCGTCAAATCATTGACTATCTTAATCCATAGACATGTCAAATCATTGATTGTCTTAATCCATAAACTCATCTAAATCATTGACTGAATTATCTTAATCCATAGACTGGTCAAATCATTGAACTATCTTAATCCATAGATTCGTCGAATTATCGGGTATATTAAATCATTATCTCATGAAACAAATTGACTAGTAGTGATGTATAGATATGTCAAATCAATGACAGTCCTAATCACAATAGTGTCATCAAATTATTGACTCTAAAATTGATCCGTTGAATCGTCGATTTAATTGATATATTGATGTCGATAATATTATAGAATCAATAAAATCATTGAAACAGATAAAATTTTCTATTCATTTTTTTCATTATTCAAGGTGGAAGTATGGGAGAGGTAGATATGCCAATTGTCATCCATCCCAATCGCGATCGACGACGTAGCTCTTGCACGAGACCGATGAGAGATCCTGAAGAAATATTAGAAGGTCTTCGTACTTTGAAAGCTGCTAAGGGTGAATTAAACAGAACTATGAGTCTTACCGGAGAAAAAAGACGCGGAAGCCGTGAGTATAAACGTGTGTTTTCAATCGACCATCATTTTGTCTAATCGTCGTCTAATCGTTTGCCTGCACCTCACTCATGCTCGTCTCTTTCATTCTTTATCGAAATTATTATTTATTTTCTTTTTATTATTATTTTCGCTCTCTCTCTCTCTCTCTCTGTCTATCTATCTATCTATCTATCTATCTATCTCTATCTCTCTTTTTCTCTTATTGTCTATTCATTTCATTATTTTTTCTCTCTTTTTTTTTATATCTGCATATGTATATATGTATCTCTTTCTCTCTCTCTCTCTCTCTCTCTCTCTCTCTCTCTCTCTCTCTCTCTCTCTTTCTCTCTGTGCATCGTCAATATGTTGATCGTTGTCAAATAATATATCATTGCGAATTCGTCATTCATCGCTCGAATCAACAACACTCGTAAGTTCGAACGTTCGATTGTAAACAAATCAACGTGGAAAAATATCCACCAAATTTCATATATTGCTATTTTCGCACGGGCATAACATTTTGTGTATATATATATTTATTTATTTATATATTACATACACCTTTAGAAGCATTATTTATTCAATTTTATAATATACGAGCTCTACCCCCCTTGCCCATCACCGCCTATATTCTTCTCCCGCCCCTTTCTTCTATAAACCGATCGCTCAATTTACGTATATATATTCAATTGATAATCGAAAATATTATTCGAAAATAAATTTCAAATTATCAAGTACCATTAGCTCGTATATTAGACATGTGCACATATATGTATATATATATATATACACATATATATATATGTACATATATATATATGTATATATATATATATGTATATATCTATATGTATATATATATATATGTATATATATATGTACATATATATATATATATATATTTGTATGTAATATATTGTTACATTTTATTTCTCACATGGCATACATAACGACACCATGATTATTGTTGACGTTACTTATACCTGTCTCTTTGTGCATTTTCTTTCTCTCTCTTTCTCTCTCCCACTCTCTCTACACACATACACACACACACACATATATATGTATATAATTTATATATATATATGTATATATATATATATATATATATATATATATATACACATGTATATTTACTTATATCTCGACGTCAGCCTCATTATCTGTACGTACTTATCTGTTAACCATACCTCTATCTCTCTTTTATGTAACCTCTCCTCTTTCTTTCTCTCTCTCTCTCTCTCTTTCTCTCTCTCTCTCTCTCTCTCTCTTTCTCTTTCTCTCTCTCACTCTCTTGCTTTCTCTATCACGTGACACGATGCTGTATAAAAAAAGTGAAGATGATTAAGCGGCTTGGAAAGGACTACAAGGACAATGATACTAGCTCGGACTCAATTATCGTCATCATCATCATCGAACGATCGATCAAGTATTGGCAATTACGATGACAACATAAAGAAAAGAAAAAAAAAGGAAAGTAAAAGAAAATAACAGAATAGAAAAGACAAATGAATATGCTGATCAAGAAAGTCGTTCAGGTCTGTTGTTATCCCATTCCTCATCGTTTAGTCCAATTAATGTTTTTCGTTCCTCCATCATTTCGATAATCTTTGTATCTTGTAAAACACTTTTTAGGGTTTTAAATAGCTGTATTTTTAGGGTTCTTATCACATCCATCGTAATAAATATCAATCATGGTATTTTATTATCCTAATTGTTTCTTTGTGCTCTCTCTCTCTTTCTTTCTCTCTCTCTCTCTCTCTCTCTCTCTCTCTCTCTCTCTCTTTCTCTTTATTTCTCTCTTTCCCATAAATTTCATTCGTTTTAATCATTTTCCAAGGAAGAAGAAAAAATTGCCCAATTCATTGTGCAAATTCTCATTTACTACTTTATACATCACATCTATATATATATATATATGTATATATGTATATATATACATATATATATGTACAAAGTGAATCTTAAAAGTTTTTAGATTGGCCAAAAATTTGCTAAGTGATTTTAAAAATCGATTATTCTTCTTTGAGATTTTTTAGGCTAATTATCTTTCCATTCCTTTTTTTTTCAAATCGTAAAACTACAATCCTAGATTATAATAATATGAATCTAACTACAAGCCTAAAAGTTGTCATTGATTTTTAAAATGACTTAGAAACTTTTAGCCCCATCCTACATATATATATATACATACATACACACATTCACATACATATATGTATATATATATATATATATATATATATATATATATATTCATAATAAACACACATAATTTCTACGTGCGTTTTCACTGTGTTGAACCAATTGTTTTGCCTGTCGCCGACTGCTGCTCCTTCTGCCTGGCAGCGTACTAATTGAGCAACTACTAATATTTCCAATAACTACTAATATTTCTTTTTCGTTCTCGGGTATTAACAAGAATCTTGAAATCAAGCCTTTCACCCATCCAATTCTACCCCTTTCTTCTCATTTCTAATACTTAAAAAACCCCCTCCCCCAAAAAAATGTCCAAAAAGAAGACCGATTTAACGATGTTAACGACGAATTTCCTAAAATATCTTAACATCCTATTAATCTATAATAATATTCAATCTTTAGTGAACAAGATCGACAAGATCATTATCGTCAGTTGTTAAAAATTAGAAACTTAAATACCAAGGCAGAAAGTAGTGTGTCAATTGCTTACCTTCGACGTACATATGTTGTAAGCCAATTATTAATTTTATTATATGATTATTATTATTATTATTACTATTATTATCATTATTATTATTATTGTTAATTTTATTATGTGATTATTATTATTATTATTGTTAATTTTATTATGTGATTATTATTATTATTATTATTATTATTATTATTATTATTATTATTATTATTATTATTATCATCATCATCCGCTATCGTGAATTTGTTGATTAAAAAGCCAAGCTGATTGTTAAGTAATATCTTCTGTTGAGTGTCTCCAATAATAATCGTTTGAAAAAAAAAAGAAAGAAAAAAAAAAGAAACATACTTAAGAACAATCTTGATTGTTTTAATAATTATCCTTTCTCGGTCGGCTCTCTTCCGCTAATCTCTGAACGCGAATCTATACGCAAAACAATTCAAACGAAAATGAAAACGAAAACGAAAACGAAAACGAAAATGAAAACGAAAATGAAAACGCAAACGAAAATGAAAACGAAAATAAATGAAACGGCGACCTACTCGGTCACATCTACGGCGATATCAACTCAACTGTGACGAAAATAAAACGACAACAACCCTTCGCGACTATATCGACGACAACAATTCGTGGGCCGAATTATGACGAAGCCGATCTGCCAACCGAATCAACCGATCTACTACTACCTACTACTACTATTACTAATACTAATATTACTGCTACTACTACTACTACTACTACTGCTATTACTACTACTACTACCACTACTACTACTATTACTACTACTACTATTACTACTACTGCTACTACTACTACTACTACTACTGCTATTACTACTACTACTACTGCTACTACTACTACTACTACTACTGCTATTACTACTACTACTACTACTACCACCACTACTACTACTACTACTACTACTACTACTATTACTACTACTACTAATACTACTACTACTACTACCAATCGCCATCTACAACAGAATGCGTAGTCCCGACAGTTACCGTGTGGCAGTGCGAGCCTGTGTCTCCGAGGACCGGTAAATCGGCCTCCTTCCCACTGCCGCACTCCACACCACCTCGTTAAAAAACCGCAAGACTCTGTCGTCCGCCGTTATGGGCTTTCGGTAAGACTCATTGTTTCTCTTCTTTTCTCTCTCTCTCTCTCTCTCTCTCTCTCTCTCTCTCTCTCTCTCTCTCTCTCTCTCTCTGTATCTATCTATCTATCTATTTAACTTGATCTCTCTATCTATCTATCTCCCAATCCGATCTTATCTTTATCTTAATCCTCTTTGAAGTTTTAAAATCTAAATGAAATCTTAATGCTTTACCTACCGCGAGCCTTCTACAAATATGTTTATACAATATAAGGTTTGTGGATAGATTTATGTATATAGGTTTATAGGTTGACTAACTTTCGTAATCCTATTCAAAAATCTTAATGAAATTTAAAATCTTTATCTATCACGAGCTTATAAATATATTTTATTCGATATGAAGTGTACGCTGTGTATACCCAAGTAGATTTATTTATCAACAAATTTTTTAACCCTATTGTAAAAATCTTAATGAGATCTTAACTGTTTATCTACCGCGGAATCTATTATATAAATGGGATATTCAGTGAATAGTAGTATGCGGTTTATCGATATTATTATTTATGTGTCGGCAAACTTTCGGTATCCCAAGGATTAATCAGTTGTGAAGAGGATTATTGCGATCGCACAGTTTGTTAAACTTCAGGGCACCATAACTCGATGAAATATCGATGAAAAAGTACATTGAAGGTACTTAGTGATTAAAATATTGATTAACATTTAAAAAAAAAAAAAAAAACCTATTACTACAGTATCTCGAGACAACAGCGCCCTCCATGAAATAGATTAAAATAATATTACATTGTTCCTCCTATAAAAACCATTGACAGCTTTTGTTTGAAATCAACGATTTGTAATATCAATAAGATACCAAAAATATTTGGATGATTTATCAAATTTAAAATGAGACAGCCTATATAAACTCCAATTATCAGCTAACAAATAATTTAATTGTAATTGTTGAATTCAAGATTTTATTTACATTGATCATTTTTATCTTCAATTCCGAATGTTCCATTAATTCGTTTATTTCTACTGACTCGACTTGTTAGACGAACTACAGTTACTCTTCTAATGGCCTTCAGTATTACGGTATTTTGAAAAAATCTGCACTAGCGTTGATTGGTTTTTACACATACTCGTTTAATCCGCAAGCGATAGGTAAAGTATGCTAACTATTGAAACCCCCTAACAAACCCGATTACTATACCCAGTATCCTACTTATGAGTATATATTGTAATATATCATTTTGACTATTTTCTTCCTCTATTTCTTATTCTTATCCTTAAAATTTCAACTTCCTTTTTTTTATTGTAATAAGTATTATTATCTTCCTAATATAATACCTGAATTTCAAATATCCCAATTTATTTATTTATTATCGTTATTATTATTATTATTATTATTGATGTTATTATTATTGTTATTATTGTTCTTATTATTATTTAATCTCCTTTCTATGATTTTTTTTCTGTATTATAGAAAACAGGTTAGCTCGTTTAGAATATAACAAAAGCAAAGGAGAGCAAAAAAAAGAAAAAAGTGGAATGTTCTAAACAACATTATTATTGTTGTACTAATCTATGAGGATGGAGTTGTCTGTATTAATAATTCGGGGGGAGTGTCTTTTTTCTTACAACTCTCCCCCCACCACACTTATATTTTCGTTCTCTTCTACACTTTGGGTTCCATTTCTACATCATATATATATACATACATATATATATGATATATATATATATATATATACATATATATGATATACATATATATATATATATATACATATATATATGATATACATATATATATACATACATATATATATGATATATATATATACATATATATATGATATACATATATATATATATATATATATATATATATATATATATATATATATATACATACATATGCGTATATATAGACGTACATATATTGGTTAACATATATGCAAAATCTTTTTTTCTATATACGAAATTTATTTATATATTTTTTCTAATTTTATATATATATATATATATATATATATATATATATATAATTTTATATATACTTTTTTTTTTAACTTTTTATTAAATTAATTTATATATATTTTTATACAAAATATACATAAAATATATATACGATTATATACGTAAAATATATGAATATATTTATTTTTGTATTTTTTTATATGAAAAAAAGATTTTGCATATTAATCAATATATGTATATATATATATATATATATATATATATATATATATATATATATATATATAGTTAGTGCAGTATAACGCTTGTTAAGAGTATTCGCTTAGCAATTTCTTTGCCAGCATTCATAAATATTCTGATCGCTAGCCACTTGCTACCAGTTGTTACCTGCAGTTGCAGCCTTAGGTAAGGAGCCAAAAGACTTTTGAAACACACATATACATATCCACACATACAAATATACATTACTATCGTCGCACGTATTTCGACCTTAAAACATATTCTTTCATCCGGATATTTAAATGAACAAAAATAAATAAATAAATGAAAAATTTTCAATTTTTTTTTAAACTTATCTAAATATATACGTATTTTGATCGTTCGTCGAAAACAAAAATATTTCCCTATATAGTTATTTTCATCGATGCCGATAGATCGATCGAGGTATTTTATCGAATACTTCATTACCACTTTTGCAATTAATTCCATTAAAATTGAGATCTTTCGAACGAAAATTTCTTTTTTTTTCGTAGATGCAAGGGATCGACCACAGTTATGAAATTTCATTTGATAATTATTCCTTTTAGTTTGGATCTGAACGAAGACAGAAATAATTGGAAATTAGGTATGAACTACGGTTTGGACAGAAAAGTTCCTAAATAAGCCAAATGTATTCGGGATTATCTTAAAAATCAATTAAAATATTTTGAGAAGATTTAGGATATTTCTTAA